>NW_024043528.1:0-37145 GCF_014851395.1 Micropterus salmoides
AATATTATCCAAATAAATACCCATAATTTTAAATCAATGATCAGAGCTAGTACATTTTTAGTCAATTCACATTTTAGTCAAATGCAATACAAAATATTTTAGTAATTTTTAGTAGTAAAAATTCTATTTACTTTCTAATCATTAGTTTTAAGCCATATATTTCTAGTAAGAATTATTATAAGGTATCAACTAGTATGTAGCCCACAACTAGATACATTATACCAAACCAAATCAGTTGGTATTTTAATTGTCAAAATGTAATTTTCTTATCTTTCCTTTTCCCCACTTGTTTGATAAAACCAAACAACATTTGAATTTACAAATACCACTGCAAAAAGTCCTATCAAGTCAGCAGAGTTAAGAGTCTGTGTTTTTCCAGCATCATTAGCACTACACTGCTTAAGTCACTCTAATCAAATGGCCAATATGGCGCTTACCGGCTGTCCTTCACAGTTTTGTGGAGGGCTTGGTCTGCAAATCACTTTAATGACAAAGATCAGATCCTTGGTTTTGTGGTGCTATATATGCTCCTTCCACTGCGGTCTAAAGCCAGTACTGGCACGCTCAGATTGCCTGGAAGATTTGTTCCCCTGGTTCACCACTGATTGAAGGGGAGGAGGAGCTCCCAGGCAGTTTGTCAGCACACCTCCCACTCGATCTTCCCACAGGACCTGATGGAAAGATCGTAAATCAGCACCTGCTCCTCAACTGGCAGCAAGACAACCAGGCGTCGAACATCTCTGTGCAGAACCGTGGTTTGGGTAGCTTCTTTCAGGACTTTGACCGATGGCCGGTTTAGTGCGGTTTTGTGACAGGAAGGCAGGAGCTTCGGACCACTTTGACGTTCACGTCTCGAACAATGCCCTTAGCATCTGGATTGACGCTCACCACCCGTCCTAGCTGGAATTGGCCCCTCACTGCATTTTGGTCGCACAACCAGACAATCTCCGACAGCAACGTTGCGATGCAAAGTGTGCCATTTACTTCTCAGGAATAAGTTTGGGCCAGCAAGTTGGCTCCAAGACCTCCAGAACTTGTTGACCTGGTTCTGCATCTCTCTGAGTCTCTTGTAAGGGTAGTTTGCGAAGTCAAATGTTCTGATCTCACCGCTTGGAGAGGCTCGGCCCAGGAGAAGTGTGTTGGGTGACACATACTGCACACTTTCTTCATGGCTCTGCACCCTGGCGTCTATTGGGCGTTCGTTGGCAAGGTTTGCAGCAAGTTGTAGTTTGTTTGAAGCTCGCTGTAGCTGAGGCCAGTGTTGTTGCCCAGGCTCTGGAGTGCCTTCTTGAGAATGCGGACAGCGGCTTCAGCAGCCCCATTTCGGTGAGGTGAATCAGCAGGGTGAATTGTCCACTCCCATTTGGTAACTTTTTGAGCCGACATCTCTTCTATTGAAGTTCTATTCTGAGCATCCCGGAACTGGTACAGCTCTTTTAGGACAGGTTTGGCGCCGATGAAGTTTGTCCCCGGGTCGGACCAGATCTTTCTTGGGTGCCCTCTTATTGCAGTAAAGCGTTGGTAAGCCATCAAGAAGCTCTCTGTCGACATTGTGTTGACCAAGTCTGCATGAATTGCCCTACTGGCCATACAGCTAAAGACGACACCCCATACTTTCATTGAGACCCGTTTCTTGATGTCATCTTTGACAAGATACGGTCCGAAGAGGTCGACTGTAGTAAACTCGAATGGGCTGCAGGTGTGGCTCTTTCAGGAGGTAGGATAGCCATTACTTGTTTGCAACTTCTTGCTCTTGACTTTTTGCAGAAAAGGCAGTTCTCCACTACTTTTTTGGCAATTTTCCTCCCTTGGATGACCCAAGCTTTCCTCCTCATTTTCAGCAGGGTTGCAGCCACACTTTCATGGCCCTCATCGTGTGCCTCCCGTGCCAATAAAGTAGAGACCCATGCATTGAACGGTAGAAGGGGAACTGCAGCGCTATCCTCCCTGAAGCCATGGATTCTCCCACCGCAAACTAGTAACCCAGATTCTGGCTCTCTGTACACAACCAAGCGGTCCGTAGTGGTAGCTGGGAACGTCACCCCCTCTTGAGCAGCAAGATAGATGTCTCTTATTGCTTCTTGCCGTTCTATGGCGGTGATAACTCCTTTTGTGGGAATCGCCTCCCACTTAGGGTTCTCAATGGACTTTGTTGCAGAAGTAAACTTTTTGGCGGCTCTCCAGATAAAAGCAACAGTCTTGATTAGACACTTTAGGCTACTAAACGCCTCTCATCCACCAAGTTTAGGACAGCTGCACCAGCAGGAAGTCGTCCCACAATACTTGGAAGACTTCTTTTCGCTTGGGCTCTTGTGAGTGCTGCCACGAATGACTTCTTTTGCATATTGTTAATGCTTTCTCGAGCTGTCACAGACACATCTTTTGACGACATTATTGGCCACTCGCTCTCTGGAAGATGTAGAAACTCTGGCCCTTGCTGCCACTCTGAATGGGCATCAAGTTCCTTTGGTCCAGCTCCTCGAGTGATAATGTCTGCTATATTGAGTGGTCCAGGGATCCACCACCAGTCCTGTAGCCGTGTGCTTTCTTGGATTTCTCCAATTCTATTAGCGAAGAAAGTCTGAAATCCATAGCTTTCACGCTGGATAGCTCCAAGAACAGTCTGACTGTCTAACAAATGGTACCACCTTTTTATCTGGATTTGGGTATGCTGTTCAAAGTATTTTTTCAGGCGGCTTGCAAAAACTGCACCACAAAGTTCTGCTTTGACCGCATCCCCCTTCTGGTCTAGAGGTGTCAGTTTTGCTTTTGACTCCACTAGTCGAATTGTTAACTGTTTGTTGCAGTTCCACCGCAGGTAGAGGACAGCATCATAGGAGCTTTCACTGCCATCTGAAAAAGTGACAGCGACTGGTTCAGTTGTTGCCTTTGGTGGAGTAAGGGCTCTTGGGAACCTTACTTTGCTTAGCTGGACGTACTCCTCAAAAATTCCAATTGCATCCTTGCGGAGCTCATCCGACAGAGGAAGGTCCCATGTGTCCTTGACCATGCTGCACTTTGGTTTTGCTTCTTGGAATGCCCTTCGGACTAAGATAGCCCCTTTTGCTTTGATGGTGTTGTCAGCCCAACTGGGTCGTACAAACCAGCAACTTGACTCAACAGTTCACGTCTTGTCAGTGGGTCTGGTGTCTGTGCTCGTACTTCTTCTAACAGCAAGTCTTGCCCAAGTCTCATCTTTTTCTTTCGCCTGGAGAAGTTGACCCTCACCATGACATGCAACATGTCTTCATCCACCATGTAGCCGAGACCGAGCGCCTTGTTGTCTTCCTCCTTAAGCTGGTTCGGCAGGACAACAATATTTGGTGACGCCTTTTCTCTTTCTCCTTTACCTTGACCTGAAAGGACCCAAGGCTTCAGTGCAAACCCTCCTGCTTTCAGAATAAGCTCCACATTTTTTGTGATGACTTGGAGTCTTTCATGGCAGTTGTGGGATGTCAAGATGTCATCAACGTAGCTGTGCTCATGTAATACTTTGCATTCATCTGGGAGGTGGCTGAATTGAGGCAGGTTCGCTGTCTCCCTCATAGCAAGTTGCGCTATGCAACCTGCCGGCTTGTCCCCGATATTCACTCTGGTTACGGCATACTGTTCTAGCTCATCACCCTCTGAATCACGCCACAAGAACCGGTGTAGATGGACTTCCCTCTCCTCGAACCACACAGAATTGTACATTTTTCTGACGTCTCCTAGAGCGGCGAAGGAGCCTTGGCGGAACTTGAGGAGGACGGCTCGGATCGGGTTGAGAACGTCAGGGCCTTTCATTAGAAAGTCATTGAGACTTTGGCCTTTGTACTTCTGACTGCTGTTCCAGACAAGCCTTACCGGAGTTGTAACAGAGTGGGGGTTGGGTGCGATAAGATGACTTATATACCAGACAGGTCCATTCCAGTTGGTTAGATCCTCTTTGGTCAGCCTTTTTGCAGCCCGGCGGTCAACCATTTCGTGGACTTGAGCTCCATAGGCTTTTTTCCAATGCGGTTCTTTGGCGAGCTGTCTCTCTGTTCTGAGGAAGGTTGCCTCCACTGCTTTTCTGTTGTTTGGCAATGTAGATGGGTCCATGAGCCACGGATATCTTGCATGCCAGTGTGGACTATCACTGTGGTCATCAGCACCAACATAAGTCAGGCCGCCCTTTACAACTTCCAGCTCCCTTTCTTCAGCCAGAGTCATTTCTTTGCCACCAGGTTGACAACTGCCGCAGCGACATCCTCCACATTTTGGGGTGCAGGGGGCGCCAATGCTATCCCATCTCCACCATTCAACAAAATCCTGAGTGGTAATAGCAGAACAAGAAGACTTGATGGTAGGTTTGTCGCAAATATGTTCCTCATACATCAATGCTGCTGCTCTCATTGACCTGGCGAAGTGCGCTCTGGACTGGCGTGCTGTAATTGTAGCCTCTTCAAACAGACCGGGGTGTGTCCCTGCAATTGTCTTTCCCAATGGCCCATCCCATAGTACAAGGTCCCCAACGGTGCGTATTTTCTGTGGGACCAGTCGCCCTTCCTTATGGCTTATCAAAAGCTGTATCTGTCTTGGTCTCACAAGTTCATTTTGGGGGACATCTGGAAAGAACTTTTGGAGTCTTTTGGCTGTCACATGTTTGTGGATCTCTGCAATGCTGTCCAAACCATAGCAGAGGAGTTGGTGGGATCTGAGGTTGCCTTGCTCTGTGCGGACCCGGATCTTTAGGAGGTACCGTTTTGTGGTAACTTGAACTTTCATTCCTCCCACACCATGGACAACAAGGGTTATGGCTTCACTTCTAAGGTTCAAACGATCAGCTGCATCATGAGTTATGTAATTTGTATCTGATGCCAGGTCGATCAAAGTCCCAACTTTTTGTCCTGCATTGGCCGTGACCTCTAAGAGCATCATGATGACTGGCCACTCCACGATTCCATTCTCTGCTAGAAGACTGGGTTGGTTGGACACAAGAGAGGTTCTGGCTATAGTGTTGCAAAAGGCATTGCGACACTTCTCTGCAAGTTCAGGTGAGAGACTTTTAATGAACTCTTCTTGGGCTTGGGTGTAACGCTCTCTTGTGTCACCTCCCACTTCGCTGTTGTTGGACCTCTGGACGACATTCGCTTTGGCCGTATCAGCTCTCGGGCAAAGATAATAGTGGTGTTCTGCAGCACGCTGTTCTCTGCAGTCAGGCCTCTTGCACACAAACTGATTTACAACAGTCACCTTCATCGTGAACCTCCAAGCATTTTTTGCAGGCTCCCAGCTTCCTGACAGCATCTCTTTTCTCCAACAGCTTAAGCGCGCGAAACTTTCGGCAGAAGTATAGCCTTTTCTTATGCTTGCCGTCTCCGCAGACCACACATCCTTGAGCCTGGTTGCTCAGTTGGGTGGAAGTTCTGGTTCGAGCCTGCCGAGGTTCAGGTTTTGGTTTTGGTTCCTCCTCTCTCAGTTGGTCCAGCTTCTCATAGATGGCTTCTTGACCTTGAAGAAACTTGAGGAGGTAGTCAAATCGCTTGTCTTCTTCAGCTTCATCACCTTTGCAGGCTACATGAAGAAGCCATTCCTTCTTCAGGCCATCAGGAAGTTTACTTTCTATTGTTCTTGTTACAAGAGGTTCTTTATAGCACCAGTCTTGCCAAGCTCATTCAGATCGACCAGGGCTTTTTCTACAGATTGGATGAGCTCAACAATCCTCCTGGGCTGGTTACCTTTAACTGCTTGGAGTCTTTGGAGCTCTTCTACTATCTCAAGGGCTATAGTTGTCTTATTTCCGAAGCGGTTCTCCAAACCCGGAAAACCTCCTCAGCAGTTGTATAAGTTGTAAGGCTGAGGTCTCGTATTGTCTTCTCATCCACACTGTGAGAAGTTGGAACTTTTTAATCTCTTTGGATCCAGTAGGTTCTCCCTGCATCTGAAGTGCTTCCCAATCTTTTTTCCACCGGTGAAACTCTCGGCGGATGCCAGAAAACTTTGGGAGGGCAGCTGGCTTTAATTTAATTGCTGGTGTCGTCACACGACTGATTAAAGTAGTACTTAATCTGCTGGTTTCTTCTCTGACGTGTGCCCCTATAAAGTCTGCTTGTCTTATTGTGAGTTTTGGCAGCATGGTTTCAAGGTCTTTGATACGACTTTGGAACTGTTGTTGCTCTGCTGGAGGGGCCCAGCACTTCCAATGTTTATGCACCTCCCTCGCAGCCTTCACAAGTTTCTCTAGTTGCTCGATCATGAAGAGATAAGCATCTGGGTTTTTTCTTGGGTCCACAGCTCCCACGTTTTCTGCTTGCGACTCTGCTGTTGTAATTGCTTGTGTCAGTTCCACAATGTCTTTTGTATGAGGTCCTTTAGCTCTTGCAGTTTTTTCTCACACTCATTGGCTGTTTTGACCAAGTCCTTCTTTTGCTGCTCACTCAACTCCTCTGCATCAGAGTTTTCCTCAATACATTGCTCCTCTACATCATCGTTGGCTTCCAGGACTTTCCCAGCTTCTGCAGTGAGCTTCTTAAAAATGTCTCTGAGCTCCTCTTCTGACATCATTGTATGCATTCGTAGCACATTATTGGCCAGACGGGAAAACTGACGCTTCGCTGATGTCCTTGCGGTCTTTAGCTGCTCCAACAGTAATGAATCAGCCATTTCAATCACGACAACAGAGCGGAAACAGTCTTTATTTGTCTCTATGGACACGCGTCTCACTTTTCTGGTCCTTCTCCAGTCTTGAGATCAGTTTTTCACTGTCAAGTTTTGATTTATTTCTTGTGCAATTCCCCACTTGAAAAGGACAATCCCTCCACATGAAGTTTTTTAACTGGATTTCACTCAATAAACAGCCATGGGATCAGTTGTTCGTCTTTTATTAACCAATCTTTGGTGGGCAGTAAACAGGTGAAAAACCTCAAAAGAGAGATGACAAATACAAGTTATTATCCGAGTTAACAGCCAAAATGAAATTATTCACATTTAACTTAGACAAACATATTTCTGCCATTATAAGTTACAAGGTTTCCAATTTTAAAGTAAATATTATCCAAATAAATACCCATAATTTTAAATCAAATGATCAGAGCTAGTACATTTTTAGTCAAATTCACATTTTAGTCAAATGCAATACAAAATATTTTTTAGTAATTTTTAGTAGTAAAAAATTCTATTTACTTTCTAATCATTAGTTTTAAGCCATATATTTCTAGTAAAGAATTATTATAAGGTATCAACTAGTATGTAGCCACACAACTAGATACATTATACCAAACCAAATCAGTTGGTATTTTAATTGTCAAAATGTATATTTTCTTATCTTTCCTTTTCCCCACTTGTTTGATAAAACCAAACAACATTTGAATTTACAAATACCACTGCAAAAAGTCCTATCAAAGTCAGCAAGAGTTAAGAGTCTGTGTTTTTCCAGAGCATCATTAGCACTACACTGCTTAAGTCAATCTAATCAAACATGGCCAATATGGCGCTTACCGGCTGTCCTTCACAGTTTTGTGGAGGGCTTGGTCTTGCAAAATCACTTTAATGACAAAGATCAAGATCCTTGGTTTTGTGGTGCTATATATGCTCCTTCCACTGCGGTCTAAAGCCAGGTACTGGCACGCTCAGATTGCCTGGAAGATTTGTTCCACCTGGTTCACCACTGATTGAAGGGGAGGAGGAGCTCCCAGGCAGTTTGTCAGCACAATTAGCTTGTTTGATCCACCTTCATACACATGTGACATTACTGTACAACTTGAGAAAGGTGAGTTGTTTTCTGCTCCAGCCTGCCTAAAAGAAAAGCGTTTTTGGGATTAAATGGACTTTATTAGCTGCTGCAGTGCAGGATGAACTCAGAATAGACCCATTTCTCACCTTATTATTCTAAACCATGCAACGAAGAAGAAGAAATGCATAATAAATCCTGGGACAAAATCTGTCCACAAATACTGTACAGCATGTAGTCTAATGAACAAGACTTGTGTTATAGCTGACTTGGGCAGTGAAATGTTTAATTTTTTAATTCATGTGGTCATAGTTGTCCACAACTCAAATCAGAATATAAGAAGAAATGTTTTATACCACCTCAAGAAGGCTTCCTATCAGAAAGGTAGGAAGGTATTTCAAATGTACAACTGCAGTCCTGAAATCTAAGTAAAGTAATTTCCCTGACATTTTTGTGTTACTTTACTTTTAATAGACGCATGTAACAGGTTTTATACTTCCTGTGAGTATAATCCAATCAATCTTATTTTCATACTGTATATCCGTTGTGTAATTTGATAAATTGTGTTGTATGTCGTGCTCGCATCTCAGAGAAGACTCTGACTGCAACATGTGTCTTTGTAAAGAGAGAAACGGACAGAAAAAGTCTCTAACTCTGCCTGTCAGCTCGCTCTGCTCCGTTAAAACTGAATTTTCCATACAGAATTGAATACGAGTGCACTCCAGATTTAGCTGCAGCCAGCTGACCGTGTGCTTCTCCCTGTACCGCAGTTCTGTGTCCATGCATGCAGCAAACTGAAAGCACTGTCTGTCGGAGCGTCTACGTGAAAAGAGAAGGAAGACATTGCTGGTAGTGTCTTCAGAGTTGTTAAACACCTCAGCGCACTGAAGGAAGCCATCTGACTGTGTGAGGGGCAAGATCGTTGATGTCTGCAGGTAGAGTAGGAGCTCTCCTGTCTGACTGGTCCACCAATAGCAGAGAAGATGACCCCTTGTCAAGCACGTAAAGTTTGGTTCAGATGTGAGCATGTACACGTAAGTTACAACAACTTCCTGTGTCATGGCGAAGACTTGATCTCTGACGCCACGCCACGGACACACCCATTGACGAAAACTCGCAAATAGCACAACTTTTCATCTTCAATGCCTTTAGAAGGCACAGCAGAAATTTGAGGTCGGTCGGACTAAATCCCTAGGAGGAGTTCGTTAAAGTACGAAGTGTGTAAATCATCCAAAATTTGACGTAAAATTCAAAATGACCGACTTCCTGTTGGTTTTAGGGCATCGCTCCAAGAGGCTTTTTTGTGCGTCTGGACAAGATACACGTATCACAGAAAATTCGTGCACGTAGGTGAAACGTGCGGCGGGGGCTGCTTCGTTAAAAGTCACTTCCTGTTGCCAGCAGGTGGCGCTATGACTGTGGGTGAATATCAGCATGTACATGTGTTCAGGGCGGGACTCTCATCCTACATGTACAGTTTGGTCCAGATGTGAGCATGTACACTGAAGCTACGACAACTTCCGTGTCATGGCGAAGAGTTGATCGACGCCACGGACACGCCCATTGACGAAAACTTGCAAATAGCACAACTTTTCATCTTCAATGCCTTTAGAAGGCACAGCAAAATTTGAGGTCGGTCGGACTAAATCCCTAGGAGGAGTTCGTTAAAGTACGAAGTGTGTAAATCATCCAAAAATGGCCGTAAAATTCAAAATGGCCGACTTCCTGTTGACTTTAGGCTATGGGTTCTTGAGGCTTTTTTGTGCGTCTTGATATGATACATGTCCCCAGAAAATTTCGTACATGTAGGTTGAACGTGAACGAGGGGCTAATTTTTTCCAATTTTCTAGGTGGCGCTAGCGAGTCATTTTGCCACGCCCATGTGCGAAACTTGTAGAATACGAAATTTTTCACCGGTTCTGACATGTTTGCAAATTTTGGTGAGTTTTCGAGAATGTTTAGGCCATGTCATTTGGGCCTACTTTGCAGAAAAAAAAAAAAAAAAAAAATATAAATTAAAGCTGCAAGCAGCGTTGGGCGGGCCCTCGCACTTGTAGCGCGTCCGCGTGAGCCGGCCGAGTTGCATATTCTGGAGCTCTGCCGGTGCGGCTGTGAATTTCCTACGCGGTTCCGACGCCGCATGAAGTGCTATATGTCACTTCCTGTGTCCCCTATGTGGAGCTACATAGCACTTGCCGCTATGAATATAAATCGGTATTGATGTAGATGTCTGCGGGGTGGGAGAGTTATCAAGCACGTAAAGTTTGTTTCAGATGTGACATGTACACTGAACAATAATGTACCCAAACAATAAAATAAATTCCTTTTATATTTCCCTGCCTTGTTGTTTATGTGTACATACAGAGGAAGAATGTGAGAACAGCACACATTTCATCGTTACTGTGTGTTAGAGCATGGGAGAACAGTGGATACTTTTAATACAGCCCACACCCCTAATACTGTGTAACTATAACAAGTAGAGAACAGAAGAAAAAGATGTTCTTTCTTTACAACTGTCTGCATAGCTTATTCATATTGTGTAATGAATGAAAATAAATAGGCCTACTAGGCTCCTCTCTACTTTGACATTTAAGATTAGCTTGTTTGATCCACCTTCATACACATGTGACATTACTGTACAACTTGAGAAAGGTGAGTTGTTTTCTGCTCCAGCCTGCCTAAAAGAAAAGCGTTTTGGGATTAAATGGACTTTATTAGCTGCTGCAGTGCAGGATGAACTCAGAATAGACCCATTTCTCACCTTATTATTCTAAATCATGCAACGAAGAAGAAGAAATGCATAAGAAATCCTGGGACAAAATCTGTCCACAAATACTGTACAGCATGTAGTCTGATGAACAAGACTTGTGTTATAGCTGACTTGGGCAGTGAAATGTTTTTTTAATTCATGTGGTCATAGTTGTCCACAACTCAAATCAGAATATAAGAAGAAATGTTTTATACCACCTCAAGAAGGCTTCCTATCAGAAAGGTAGGAAGGTATTTCAAATGTACAACTGCAGTACTTAAATCTAAGTAAAGTAATTTCCCTGACATTTTTGTGTTACTTTACTTTTAATAGACCCATGTAAGAGGTTTTATACTTCCTGTGAGTATAATCCAATCAATCTTATTTTCATACTGTATATCCGTTGTGTAATTTGATAAATTGTGTTGTATGTCGTGCTCGCATCTCAGAGAAGACTCTGACTGCAACATGCGTCTTTGTAAAGAGAGAAACGGACAGAAAAAGTCTCTAACTCTGCCTGTCAGCTCGCTCTGCTCCGTTAAAACTGAATTTACCATACAGAATTGAATACGAGTGCACTCCAGATTTAGCTGCAGCCAGCTGACCGTGTGCTTCTCCCTATACCGCAGTTCTGTGTCCATGCATGCAGCAAACTGAAAGCACTGTCTGTCGGAGCGTCTACGTGAAAAGAGAAGGAAGACATTGCTGGTAGTATTGTCTTCAGAGTTGTTAAACACCTCAGCGCACTGAAGGAAGCCATCTGACTGTGTGAGGGGCAAGATCGTTGATGTCTGCAGGCAGAGTAGGAGCTCTCCTGTCTGACTGGTCCACCAATAGCAGAGAAGATGACCCCTTGAGACACAGCCCCTCCTCATTTGCATAATGAGGCAGAAATGCATACAAAAATTTAAGACAGGCAGAAATAAATACCATGGGTGAAAATAAATAAGGTAAATAAATACAAAGGAAGAATAAAACAGACAAAAATATTAAAACACACACATAAATAAATACATTAAAAAAATTAGTAATAAATAAAGTTGAATAAACAAATAAGGTAATTATAACAAAGGTGAATAAGTAAAGGCACTAATTAAAATATATATTTATGTCTCCTTGTATAATTTAATTACTACCTACATTTATTTATTTACTTATTTTTTGTGTATTTAATTGGATGCTTATTTATTTATTGAGCATTTATTTATTTCTGTATTTATTTCTGACTGTGTCAGGATCGGTCCTCCATAGCGGGGTGGGAGAGTTATCAAGCACGTAAAGTTTGGTTCAGATGTGAGCATGTACACTGAAGTTACAACAACTTCCTGTGTCATGGCGAAGACTTGATCTCTGACGCCACGCCACGGACACACCCATTGACGAAAACTCGCAAATAGCACAACTTTTCATCTTCAATGCCTTTAGAAGGCACAGCACAAATTTGAAGTCGGTCGGACTAAATCCCTAGGAGGAGTTCGTTAAAGTACGAAGTGTGTAAATCATCCAAAATTTGACGTAAAATTCAAAATGGCCGACTTCCTGTTGATTTTAGGGCATCGCTCCAAGAGGCTTTTTTGTGCGTCTGGACAAGATACACGTACCACAGAAAATTCGTGCACGTAGGTAAAACGTGCGGCGGGGGCTGCTTCGTTAAAAGTCACTTCCTGTTGCCAGCAGGTGGCGCTATGACTGTCTGTGAATGTCAGCATGTACATGTGTTCAGGGCGGGACTCTCATCCTACATGTACAGTTTGGTCCAGATGTGAGCATGTACACTGAAGTTACGACAACTTCCGTGTCATGGCGAAGAGTTGATCTTTGACGCCACGCCACGGACACGCCCATTGACGAAAACTTGCAAATAGCACAACTTTTCATCTTCAATGCCTTTAGAAGGCACAGCACAAATTTGAGGTCGGTCGGACTAAATCCCTAGGAGGAGTTCGTTAAAGTACGAAGTGTGTAAATCATCCAAAATTTGACGTAAAATTCAAAATGGCCGACTTCCTGTTGGTTTAGGCTATGGCTCCAAGAGCTTTTTTGTGCGTCTGGACAAGATACACGTACCACAGAAAATTCGTGCACGTAGGTGAAACGTGCGGCGGGGGCTGCTTCGTTAAAAGTCACTTCCTGTTGCCAGCAGGTGGCGCTATGACTGTGGGTGAATGTCAGCATGTACATGTGTTCAGGGCGGGACTCTCATCCTACATGTACAGTTTGGTCCAGATGTGAGCATGTACACTGAAGTTACGACAACTTCCGTGTCATGGCGAAGAGTGATCTTTGACGCCACGCCACGGACACGCCCATTGACGAAAACTTGCAAATAGCACAACTTTTCATCTTCAATGCCTTTAGAAGGCACAGCACAAATTTGAGGTCGGTCGGACTAAATCCCTAGGAGGAGTTCGTTAAAGTACGAAGTGTGTAAATCATCCAAAATTTGACGTAAAATTCAAAATGGCCGACTTCCTGTTGGGTTTAGGCTATGGCTCCAAGAGACTTTTTTGTGCGTCTGGACAAGATACACGTACCACAGAAAATTCGTGCACGTAGGTGAAACGTGCGGCGGGGGCTGCTTCGTTAAAGGTCACTTTCTGTTGCCAGCAGGTGGCGCTATGACTGTGGGTGAATGTCGGCATGTACATGTGTTCAGGGCGGGACTCTCATCCTACATGTACAGTTTGGTCCAGATGTGAGCATGTACACTGAAGTTACAACAACTTCCTGTTTCATTGCGAATCATCGACGCCACGGACACGCCCATTGACGAAAACGCGCAAATAGCACAACTTTTCATCGTCAATGCCTTTAGAAGGCACAGCAGAAATTTGACGTCGATCCGACTAAATCCCTAGGAGGAGTTCGTTAAAGTACGAAGTGTGTAAATCATCCAAAAATGGCCATAAAATTCAAAATGGCCGACTTCCTGTTGACTTTAGGCTATGGGTTCTTGAGGCTTTTTTGTGCGTCTTGATACGATACATGTCCCCAGAAAATTTCGTACATGTAGGTTGAACGTGAACGAGGGGCTAATTTTCCAATTTTCTAGGTGGCGCTAGCGAGTCATTTTGCCACGCCCATGTGCGAAACTTGTAGAATACGAAATTTTTCACCGGTTCTGACATGTTTGCAAATTTTGGTGAGTTTTCGAGTATGTTTAGGCCATGTCATTTGGGCCTACTTTGCAGAAAAAAAAAAAAAAAAAAAAAATTAAAGCTGCAAGCAGCGTTGGGCGGGCCCTCGCACTTGTAAGCGCGTCCGCGCGTGAGCCGGCCGAGTTGCACATTCTGGAGCTCTGCCGGTGCGGCTGTGAATTTCCTACGCGGTTCCGACGCCGCATGAAGGTGCTATATGTCACTTCCTGTGTCCCCTATGTGGAGCTACATAGCACTTGCCGCTATGAATATAAATCGGTATTGACGTGTAGATGTCTGCGGGGTGGGAGAGTTATCAAGCACGTAAAGTTTGTTTCAGATGTGACATGTACACTGAACAATAATGTACCCAAACAATAAAATAAATTCCTTTTATATTTCCCTGCCTTGTTGTTTATGTGTACATACAGAGGAAGAATGTGAGAACAGCACACATTTCATCGTTACTGTGTGTTAGAGCATGGGAGAACAGTGGATACTTTTAATACAGCCCACACCCCTAATACTGTGTAACTATAACAAGTAGAGAACAGAAGAAAAAGATGTTCTTTCTTTACAACTGTCTGCATAGCTTATTCATATTGTGTAATGAATGAAAATAAATAGGCCTACTAGGCTCCTCTCTACTTTGACATTTAAGATTAGCTTGTTTGATCCACCTTCATACACATGTGACATTACTGTACAACTTGAGAAAGGTGAGTTGTTTTCTGCTCCAGCCTGCCTAAAAGAAAAGCGTTTTGGGATTAAATGGACTTTATTAGCTGCTGCAGTGCAGGATGAACTCAGAATAGACCCATTTCTCACCTTATTATTCTAAATCATGCAACGAAGAAGAAGAAATGCATAATAAATCCTGGGACAAAATCTGTCCACAAATACTGTACAGCATGTAGTCTGATGAACAAGACTTGTGTTATAGCTGACTTGGGCAGTGAAATGTTTAATTTTTTAATTCATGTGGTCATAGTTGTCCACAACTCAAATCAGAATATAAGAAGAAATGTTTTATACCACCTCAAGAAGGCTTCCTATCAGAAAGGTAGGAAGGTATTTCAAATGTACAACTGCAGTACTTAAATCTAAGTAAAGTAATTTCCCTGACATTTTTGTGTTACTTTACTTTTAATAGACCATGTAACAGGTTTTATACTTCCTGTGAGTATAATCCAATCAATCTTATTTTCATACTGTATATCCGTTGTGTAATTTGATAAATTGTGTTGTATGTCATCTCAGAGAAGACTCTGACTGCAACATGCGTCTTTGTAAAGAGAGAAACGGACAGAAAAAGTCTCTAACTCTGCCTGTCAGCTCGCTCTGCTCCGTTAAAACTGAATTTACCATACAGAATTGAATACGAGTGCACTCCAGATTTAGCTGCAGCCAGCTGACCGTGTGCTTCTCCCTATACCGCAGTTCTGTGTCCATGCATGCAGCAAACTGAAAGCACTGTCTGTCGGAGCGTCTACGTGAAAAGAGAAGGAAGACATTGCTGGTAGTATTGTCTTCAGAGTTGTTAAACACCTCAGCGCACTGAAGGAAGCCATCTGACTGTGTGAGGGGCAAGATCGTTGATGTCTGCAGGCAGAGTAGGAGCTCTCCTGTCTGACTGGTCCACCAATAGCAGAGAAGATGACCCCTTGAGACACAGCCCCTCCTCATTTGCATAATGAGGCAGAAATGCATTAAAAAGACAGGCAGAAATAAATACCATGGGTGAAAATAAATAAGGTAAATAAATACAAAGGAAGAATAAAACAGACAAAAATATTAAAACACACACATAAATAAATACATTAAAAAAATTAGTAATAAATAAAGTTGAATAAACAAATAAGGTAATTATAACAAAGGTGAATAAGTAAAGGCACTAATTAAAATATACATTTATGTCTCCTTGTATAATTTAATTACTACCTACATTTATTTATTTACTTTATTTTTTTGTGTATTTAATTGGATGCTTATTTATTTATTGAGCATTTATTTATTTCTGTATTTATTTCTGACTGTGTCAGGATCGGTCCTCCATAGCGGGGTGGGAGAGTTATCAAGCACGTAAAGTTTGGTTCAGATGTGAGCATGTACACTGAAGTTACAACAACTTCCTGTGTCATGGCGAAGACTTGATCTCTGACGCCACGCCACGGACACACCCATTGACGAAAACTCGCAAATAGCACAACTTTTCATCTTCAATGCCTTTAGAAGGCACAGCACAAATTTGAAGTCGGTCGGACTAAATCCCTAGGAGGAGTTCGTTAAAGTACGAAGTGTGTAAATCATCCAAAATTTGACGTAAAATTCAAAATGGCCGACTTCCTGTTGATTTTAGGGCATCGCTCCAAGAGGCTTTTTTGTGCGTCTGGACAAGATACACGTACCACAGAAAATTCGTGCACGTAGGTAAACGTGCGGCGGGGGCTGCTTCGTTAAAAGTCACTTCCTGTTGCCAGCAGGTGGCGCTATGACTGTCTGTGAATGTCAGCATGTACATGTGTTCAGGGCGGGACTCTCATCCTACATGTACAGTTTGGTCCAGATGTGAGCATGTACACTGAAGTTACGACAACTTCCGTGTCATGGCGAAGAGTGATCTTTGACGCCACGCCACGGACACGCCCATTGACGAAAACTTGCAAATAGCACAACTTTTCATCTTCAATGCCTTTAGAAGGCACAGCACAAATTTGAGGTCGGTCGGACTAAATCCCTAGGAGGAGTTCGTTAAAGTACGAAGTGTGTAAATCATCCAAAATTTGACGTAAAATTCAAAATGGCCGACTTCCTGTTGATTTTAGGCATCGCTCCAAGAGGCTTTTTTGTGCGTCTGGACAAGATACACGTACCACAGAAAATTCGTGCACGTAGGTAAACGTGCGGCGGGGGCTGCTTCGTTAAAAGTCACTTCCTGTTGCCAGCAGGTGGCGCTATGACTGTGGTGAATGTCAGCATGTACATGTGTTCAGGGCGGGACTCTCATCCTACATGTACAGTTTGGTCCAGATGTGAGCATGTACACTGAAGTTACGACAACTTCCGTGTCATGGCGAAGAGCTGATCTTTGACGCCACGCCACGGACACGCCCATTGACGAAAACTTGCAAATAGCACAACTTTTCATCTTCAATGCCTTTAGAAGGCACAGCACAAATTTGAGGTCGGTCGGACTAAATCCCTAGGAGGAGTTCGTTAAAGTACGAAGTGTGTAAATCATCCAAAATTTGACGTAAAATTCAAAATGGCCGACTTCCTGTTGATTTAGGCTATGGCTCCAAGAGGCTTTTTTGTGCGTCTGGACAAGATACACGTACCACAGAAAATTCGTGCACGTAGGTGAAACGTGCGGCGGGGGCTGCTTCGTTAAAGGTCACTTTCTGTTGCCAGCAGGTGGCGCTATGACTGTGGGTGAATGTCGGCATGTACATGTGTTCAGGGCGGGACTCTCATCCTACATGTACAGTTTGGTCCAGATGTGAGCATGTACACTGAAGTTACAACAACTTCCTGTTTCATTGCGAATCATCGACGCCACGGACACGCCCATTGACGAAAACGCGCAAATAGCACAACTTTTCATCGTCAATGCCTTTAGAAGGCACAGCAGAAATTTGACGTCGATCCGACTAAATCCCTAGGAGGAGTTCGTTAAAGTACGAAGTGTGTAAATCATCCAAAAATGGCCATAAAATTCAAAATGGCCGACTTCCTGTTGACTTTAGGCTATGGGTTCTTGAGGCTTTTTTGTGCGTCTTGATACGATACATGTCCCCAGAAAATTTCGTACATGTAGGTTGAACGTGAACGAGGGGCTAATCATTTCCAATTTTCTAGGTGGCGCTAGCGAGTCATTTTGCCACGCCCATGTGCGAAACTTGTAGAATACGAAATTTTTCACCGGTTCTGACATGTTTGCAAATTTTGGTGAGTTTTCGAGTATGTTTAGGCCATGTCATTTGGGCCTACTTTGCAGAAAAAAAAAAAAAAAAAAAAAAAAAAAAAAATCCGAGCAATTCAATAGGGACCTCGCACGGTCGTGCTCGGGCCCTAATTAAAGCTGCAAGCAGCGTTGGGCGGGCCCTCGCACTTGTAAGCGCGTCCGCGCGTGAGCCGGCCGAGTTGCATATTCTGGAGCTCTGCCGGTGCGGCTGTGAATTTCCTACGCGGTTCCGACGCCGCATGAAGGTGCTATATGTCACTTCCTGTGTCCCCTATGTGGAGCTACATAGCACTTGCCGCTATGAATATAAATCGGTATTGACGTGTAGATGTCTGCGGGGTGGGAGAGTTATCAAGCACGTAAAGTTTGTTTCAGATGTGAGCATGTACACTGAACAATAATGTACCCAAACAATAAAATAAATTCCTTTTATATTTCCCTGCCTTGTTGTTTATGTGTACATACAGAGGAAGAATGTGAGAACAGCACACATTTCATCGTTACTGTGTGTTAGAGCATGGGAGAACAGTGGATACTTTTAATACAGCCCACACCCCTAATACTGTGTAACTATAACAAGTAGAGAACAGAAGAAAAAGATGTTCTTTCTTTACAACTGTCTGCATAGCTTATTCATATTGTGTAATGAATGAAAATAAATAGGCCTACTAGGCTCCTCTCTACTTTGACATTTAAGATTAGCTTGTTTGATCCACCTTCATACACATGTGACATTACTGTACAACTTGAGAAAGGTGAGTTGTTTTCTGCTCCAGCCTGCCTAAAAGAAAAGCGTTTTTGGGATTAAATGGACTTTATTAGCTGCTGCAGTGCAGGATGAACTCAGAATAGACCCATTTCTCACCTTATTATTCTAAATCATGCAACGAAGAAGAAGAAATGCATAATAAATCCTGGGACAAAATCTGTCCACAAATACTGTACAGCATGTAGTCTGATGAACAAGACTTGTGTTATAGCTGACTTGGGCAGTGAAATGTTTTTTTTAATTCATGTGGTCATAGTTGTCCACAACTCAAATCAGAATATAAGAAGAAATGTTTTATACCACCTCAAGAAGGCTTCCTATCAGAAAGGTAGGAAGGTATTTCAAATGTACAACTGCAGTACTTAAATCTAAGTAAAGTAATTTCCCTGACATTTTTGTGTTACTTTACTTTTAATAGACCATGTAAGAGGTTTTATACTTCCTGTGAGTATAATCCAATCAATCTTATTTTCATACTGTATATCCGTTGTGTAATTTGATAAATTGTGTTGTATGTCGTGCTCGCATCTCAGAGAAGACTCTGACTGCAACATGCGTCTTTGTAAAGAGAGAAACGGACAGAAAAAGTCTCTAACTCTGCCTGTCAGCTCGCTCTGCTCCGTTAAAACTGAATTTACCATACAGAATTGAATACGAGTGCACTCCAGATTTAGCTGCAGCCAGCTGACCGTGTGCTTCTCCCTATACCGCAGTTCTGTGTCCATGCATGCAGCAAACTGAAAGCACTGTCTGTCGGAGCGTCTACGTGAAAAGAGAAGGAAGACATTGCTGGTAGTATTGTCTTCAGAGTTGTTAAACACCTCAGCGCACTGAAGGAAGCCATCTGACTGTGTGAGGGGCAAGATCGTTGATGTCTGCAGGCAGAGTAGGAGCTCTCCTGTCTGACTGGTCCACCAATAGCAGAGAAGATGACCCCTTGAGACACAGCCCCTCCTCATTTGCATAATGAGGCAGAAATGCATACAAAAATTTAAAAAGACAGGCAGAAATAAATACCATGGGTGAAAATAAATAAGGTAAATAAATACAAAGGAAGAATAAAACAGACAAAAATATTAAAACACACACATAAATAAATACATTAAAAAAATTAGTAATAAATAAAGTTGAATAAACAAATAAGGTAATTATAACAAAGGTGAATAAGTAAAGGCACTAATTAAAATATATACATTTATGTCTCCTTGTATAATTTAATTACTACCTACATTTATTTATTTACTTATTTTTTTGTGTATTTAATTGGATGCTTATTTATTTATTGAGCATTTATTTATTTCTGTATTTATTTCTGACTGTGTCAGGATCGGTCCTCCATAGCGGGGTGGGAGAGTTATCAAGCACGTAAAGTTTGGTTCAGATGTGAGCATGTACACTGAAGTTACAACAACTTCCTGTGTCATGGCGAAGACTTGATCTCTGACGCCACGCCACGGACACACCCATTGACGAAAACTCGCAAATAGCACAACTTTTCATCTTCAATGCCTTTAGAAGGCACAGCACAAATTTGAAGTCGGTCGGACTAAATCCCTAGGAGGAGTTCGTTAAAGTACGAAGTGTGTAAATCATCCAAAATTTGACGTAAAATTCAAAATGGCCGACTTCCTGTTGATTTTAGGGCATCGCTCCAAGAGGCTTTTTTGTGCGTCTGGACAAGATACACGTACCACAGAAAATTCGTGCACGTAGGTAAAACGTGCGGCGGGGGCTGCTTCGTTAAAAGTCACTTCCTGTTGCCAGCAGGTGGCGCTATGACTGTCTGTGAATGTCAGCATGTACATGTGTTCAGGGCGGGACTCTCATCCTACATGTACAGTTTGGTCCAGATGTGAGCATGTACACTGAAGTTACGACAACTTCCGTGTCATGGCGAAGAGTGATCTTTGACGCCACGCCACGGACACGCCCATTGACGAAAACTTGCAAATAGCACAACTTTTCATCTTCAATGCCTTTAGAAGGCACAGCACAAATTTGAGGTCGGTCGGACTAAATCCCTAGGAGGAGTTCGTTAAAGTACGAAGTGTGTAAATCATCCAAAATTTGACGTAAAATTCAAAATGGCCGACTTCCTGTTGATTTAGGCATCGCTCCAAGAGGCTTTTTTGTGCGTCTGGACAAGATACACGTACCACAGAAAATTCGTGCACGTAGGTAAACGTGCGGCGGGGGCTGCTTCGTTAAAAGTCACTTCCTGTTGCCAGCAGGTGGCGCTATGACTGTGGGTGAATGTCAGCATGTACATGTGTTCAGGGCGGGACTCTCATCCTACATGTACAGTTTGGTCCAGATGTGAGCATGTACACTGAAGTTACGACAACTTCCGTGTCATGGCGAAGAGCTGATCTTTGACGCCACGCCACGGACACGCCCATTGACGAAAACTTGCAAATAGCACAACTTTTCATCTTCAATGCCTTTAGAAGGCACAGCACAAATTTGAGGTCGGTCGGACTAAATCCCTAGGAGGAGTTCGTTAAAGTACGAAGTGTGTAAATCATCCAAAATTTGACGTAAAATTCAAAATGGCCGACTTCCTGTTGGGTTTAGGCTATGGCTCCAAGAGACTTTTTTGTGCGTCTGGACAAGATACACGTACCACAGAAAATTCGTGCACGTAGGTGAAACGTGCGGCGGGGGCTGCTTCGTTAAAGGTCACTTTCTGTTGCCAGCAGGTGGCGCTATGACTGTGGGTGAATGTCGGCATGTACATGTGTTCAGGGCGGGACTCTCATCCTACATGTACAGTTTGGTCCAGATGTGAGCATGTACACTGAAGTTACAACAACTTCCTGTTTCATTGCGAATCATCGACGCCACGGACACGCCCATTGACGAAAACGCGCAAATAGCACAACTTTTCATCGTCAATGCCTTTAGAAGGCACAGCAGAAATTTGACGTCGATCCGACTAAATCCCTAGGAGGAGTTCGTTAAAGTACGAAGTGTGTAAATCATCCAAAAATGGCCATAAAATTCAAAATGGCCGACTTCCTGTTGACTTTAGGCTATGGGTTCTTGAGGCTTTTTTGTGCGTCTTGATACGATACATGTCCCCAGAAAATTTCGTACATGTAGGTTGAACGTGAACGAGGGGCTAATCATTTCCAATTTTCTAGGTGGCGCTAGCGAGTCATTTTGCCACGCCCATGTGCGAAACTTGTAGAATACGAAATTTTTCACCGGTTCTGACATGTTTGCAAATTTTGGTGAGTTTTCGAGTATGTTTAGGCCATGTCATTTGGGCCTACTTTGCAGAAAAAAAAAAAAAAAAAAAAAAAAAAAATTAAAGCTGCAAGCAGCGTTGGGCGGGCCCTCGCACTTGTAAGCGCGTCCGCGCGTGAGCCGGCCGAGTTGCACATTCTGGAGCTCTGCCGGTGCGGCTGTGAATTTCCTACGCGGTTCCGACGCCGCATGAAGGCTATATGTCACTTCCTGTGTCCCCTATGTGGAGCTACATAGCACTTGCCGCTATGAATATAAATCGGTATTGACGTGTAGATGTCTGCGGGGTGGGAGAGTTATCAAGCACGTAAAGTTTGTTTCAGATGTGAGCATGTACACTGAACAATAATGTACCCAAACAATAAAATAAATTCCTTTTATATTTCCCTGCCTTGTTGTTTATGTGTACATACAGAGGAAGAATGTGAGAACAGCACACATTTCATCGTTACTGTGTGTTAGAGCATGGGAGAACAGTGGATACTTTTAATACAGCCCACACCCCTAATACTGTGTAACTATAACAAGTAGAGAACAGAAGAAAAAGATGTTCTTTCTTTACAACTGTCTGCATAGCTTATTCATATTGTGTAATGAATGAAAATAAATAGGCCTACTAGGCTCCTCTCTACTTTGACATTTAAGATTAGCTTGTTTGATCCACCTTCATACACATGTGACATTACTGTACAACTTGAGAAAGGTGAGTTGTTTTCTGCTCCAGCCTGCCTAAAAGAAAAGCGTTTTTGGGATTAAATGGACTTTATTAGCTGCTGCAGTGCAGGATGAACTCAGAATAGACCCATTTCTCACCTTATTATTCTAAATCATGCAACGAAGAAGAAGAAATGCATAAAAATCCTGGGACAAAATCTGTCCACAAATACTGTACAGCATGTAGTCTGATGAACAAGACTTGTGTTATAGCTGACTTGGGCAGTGAAATGTTTTTTTTTAATTCATGTGGTCATAGTTGTCCACAACTCAAATCAGAATATAAGAAGAAATGTTTTATACCACCTCAAGAAGGCTTCCTATCAGAAAGGTAGGAAGGTATTTCAAATGTACAACTGCAGTACTTAAATCTAAGTAAAGTAATTTCCCTGACATTTTTGTGTTACTTTACTTTTAATAGACCATGTAAGAGGTTTTATACTTCCTGTGAGTATAATCCAATCAATCTTATTTTCATACTGTATATCCGTTGTGTAATTTGATAAATTGTGTTGTATGTCGTGCTCGCATCTCAGAGAAGACTCTGACTGCAACATGCGTCTTTGTAAAGAGAGAAACGGACAGAAAAAGTCTCTAACTCTGCCTGTCAGCTCGCTCTGCTCCGTTAAAACTGAATTTACCATACAGAATTGAATACGAGTGCACTCCAGATTTAGCTGCAGCCAGCTGACCGTGTGCTTCTCCCTATACCGCAGTTCTGTGTCCATGCATGCAGCAAACTGAAAGCACTGTCTGTCGGAGCGTCTACGTGAAAAGAGAAGGAAGACATTGCTGGTAGTATTGTCTTCAGAGTTGTTAAACACCTCAGCGCACTGAAGGAAGCCATCTGACTGTGTGAGGGGCAAGATCGTTGATGTCTGCAGGCAGAGTAGGAGCTCTCCTGTCTGACTGGTCCACCAATAGCAGAGAAGATGACCCCTTGAGACACAGCCCCTCCTCATTTGCATAATGAGGCAGAAATGCATACAAAAATTTAAAAAACAGGCAGAAATAAATACCATGGGTGAAAATAAATAAGGTAAATAAATACAAAGGAAGAATAAAACAGACAAAAATATTAAAACACACACATAAATAAATACATTAAAAAATTAGTAATAAATAAAGTTGAATAAACAAATAAGGTAATTATAACAAAGGTGAATAAGTAAAGGCACTAATTAAAATATATACATTTATGTCTCCTTGTATAATTTAATTACTACCTACATTTATTTATTTACTTTATTTTTTTGTGTATTTAATTGGATGCTTATTTATTTATTGAGCATTTATTTATTTCTGTATTTATTTCTGACTGTGTCAGGATCGGTCCTCCATAGCGGGGTGGGAGAGTTATCAAGCACGTAAAGTTTGGTTCAGATGTGAGCATGTACACTGAAGTTACAACAACTTCCTGTGTCATGGCGAAGACTTGATCTCTGACGCCACGCCACGGACACACCCATTGACGAAAACTCGCAAATAGCACAACTTTTCATCTTCAATGCCTTTAGAAGGCACAGCACAAATTTGAAGTCGGTCGGACTAAATCCCTAGGAGGAGTTCGTTAAAGTACGAAGTGTGTAAATCATCCAAAATTTGACGTAAAATTCAAAATGGCCGACTTCCTGTTGATTTTAGGGCATCGCTCCAAGAGGCTTTTTTGTGCGTCTGGACAAGATACACGTACCACAGAAAATTCGTGCACGTAGGTAAAACGTGCGGCGGGGGCTGCTTCGTTAAAAGTCACTTCCTGTTGCCAGCAGGTGGCGCTATGACTGTCTGTGAATGTCAGCATGTACATGTGTTCAGGGCGGGACTCTCATCCTACATGTACAGTTTGGTCCAGATGTGAGCATGTACACTGAAGTTACGACAACTTCCGTGTCATGGCGAAGAGTGATCTTTGACGCCACGCCACGGACACGCCCATTGACGAAAACTTGCAAATAGCACAACTTTTCATCTTCAATGCCTTTAGAAGGCACAGCACAAATTTGAGGTCGGTCGGACTAAATCCCTAGGAGGAGTTCGTTAAAGTACGAAGTGTGTAAATCATCCAAAATTTGACGTAAAATTCAAAATGGCCGACTTCCTGTTGATTTTAGGCATCGCTCCAAGAGGCTTTTTTGTGCGTCTGGACAAGATACACGTACCACAGAAAATTCGTGCACGTAGGTAAACGTGCGGCGGGGGCTGCTTCGTTAAAAGTCACTTCCTGTTGCCAGCAGGTGGCGCTATGACTGTGGGTGAATGTCAGCATGTACATGTGTTCAGGGCGGGACTCTCATCCTACATGTACAGTTTGGTCCAGATGTGAGCATGTACACTGAAGTTACGACAACTTCCGTGTCATGGCGAAGAGCTGATCTTTGACGCCACGCCACGGACACGCCCATTGACGAAAACTTGCAAATAGCACAACTTTTCATCTTCAATGCCTTTAGAAGGCACAGCACAAATTTGAGGTCGGTCGGACTAAATCCCTAGGAGGAGTTCGTTAAAGTACGAAGTGTGTAAATCATCCAAAATTTGACGTAAAATTCAAAATGGCCGACTTCCTGTTGTTTAGGCTATGGCTCCAAGAGGCTTTTTTGTGCGTCTGGACAAGATACACGTACCACAGAAAATTCGTGCACGTAGGTGAAACGTGCGGCGGGGGCTGCTTCGTTAAAGGTCACTTTCTGTTGCCAGCAGGTGGCGCTATGACTGTGGGTGAATGTCGGCATGTACATGTGTTCAGGGCGGGACTCTCATCCTACATGTACAGTTTGGTCCAGATGTGAGCATGTACACTGAAGTTACAACAACTTCCTGTTTCATTGCGAATCATCGACGCCACGGACACGCCCATTGACGAAAACGCAAATAGCACAACTTTTCATCGTCAATGCCTTTAGAAGGCACAGCAGAAATTTGACGTCGATCCGACTAAATCCCTAGGAGGAGTTCGTTAAAGTACGAAGTGTGTAAATCATCCAAAAATGGCCATAAAATTCAAAATGGCCGACTTCCTGTTGACTTTAGGCTATGGGTTCTTGAGGCTTTTTTGTGCGTCTTGATACGATACATGTCCCCAGAAAATTTCGTACATGTAGGTTGAACGTGAACGAGGGGCTAATCATTTCCAATTTTCTAGGTGGCGCTAGCGAGTCATTTTGCCACGCCCATGTGCGAAACTTGTAGAATACGAAATTTTTCACCGGTTCTGACATGTTTGCAAATTTTGGTGAGTTTTCGAGTATGTTTAGGCCATGTCATTTGGGCCTACTTTGCAGAAAAAAAAAAAAAAAAAAAAAAAAAAATTAAAGCTGCAAGCAGCGTTGGGCGGGCCCTCGCACTTGTAAGCGCGTCCGCGCGTGAGCCGGCCGAGTTGCATTCTGGAGCTCTGCCGGTGCGGCTGTGAATTTCCTACGCGGTTCCGACGCCGCATGAATGTGCTATATGTCACTTCCTGTGTCCCCTATGTGGAGCTACATAGCACTTGCCGCTATGAATATAAATCGGTATTGACGTGTAGATGTCTGCGGGGTGGGAGAGTTATCAAGCACGTAAAGTTTGTTTCAGATGTGACATGTACACTGAACAATAATGTACCCAAACAATAAAATAAATTCCTTTTATATTTCCCTGCCTTGTTGTTTATGTGTACATACAGAGGAAGAATGTGAGAACAGCACACATTTCATCGTTACTGTGTGTTAGAGCATGGGAGAACAGTGGATACTTTTAATACAGCCCACACCCCTAATACTGTGTAACTATAACAAGTAGAGAACAGAAGAAAAAGATGTTCTTTCTTTACAACTGTCTGCATAGCTTATTCATATTGTGTAATGAATGAAAATAAATAGGCCTACTAGGCTCCTCTCTACTTTGACATTTAAGATTAGCTTGTTTGATCCACCTTCATACACATGTGACATTACTGTACAACTTGAGAAAGGTGAGTTGTTTTCTGCTCCAGCCTGCCTAAAAGAAAAGCGTTTTTGGGATTAAATGGACTTTATTAGCTGCTGCAGTGCAGGATGAACTCAGAATAGACCCATTTCTCACCTTATTATTCTAAATCATGCAACGAAGAAGAAGAAATGCATAAGAAATCCTGGGACAAAATCTGTCCACAATACTGTACAGCATGTAGTCTGATGAACAAGACTTGTGTTATAGCTGACTTGGGCAGTGAAATGTTTTTTTTTTAATTCATGTGGTCATAGTTGTCCACAACTCAAATCAGAATATAAGAAGAAATGTTTTATACCACCTCAAGAAGGCTTCCTATCAGAAAGGTAGGAAGGTATTTCAAATGTACAACTGCAGTACTTAAATCTAAGTAAAGTAATTTCCCTGACATTTTTGTGTTACTTTACTTTTAATAGACCCATGTAAGAGGTTTTATACTTCCTGTGAGTATAATCCAATCAATCTTATTTTCATACTGTATATCCGTTGTGTAATTTGATAAATTGTGTTGTATGTCGTGCTCGCATCTCAGAGAAGACTCTGACTGCAACATGCGTCTTTGTAAAGAGAGAAACGACAGAAAAAGTCTCTAACTCTGCCTGTCAGCTCGCTCTGCTCCGTTAAAACTGAATTTACCATACAGAATTGAATACGAGTGCACTCCAGATTTAGCTGCAGCCAGCTGACCGTGTGCTTCTCCCTATACCGCAGTTCTGTGTCCATGCATGCAGCAAACTGAAAGCACTGTCTGTCGGAGCGTCTACGTGAAAAGAGAAGGAAGACATTGCTGGTAGTATTGTCTTCAGAGTTGTTAAACACCTCAGCGCACTGAAGGAAGCCATCTGACTGTGTGAGGGGCAAGATCGTTGATGTCTGCAGGCAGAGTAGGAGCTCTCCTGTCTGACTGGTCCACCAATAGCAGAGAAGATGACCCCTTGAGACACAGCCCCTCCTCATTTGCATAATGAGGCAGAAATGCATACAAAAATTTAAAACAGGCAGAAATAAATACCATGGGTGAAAATAAATAAGGTAAATAAATACAAAGGAAGAATAAAACAGACAAAAATATTAAAACACACACATAAATAAATACATTAAAAAATTAGTAATAAATAAAGTTGAATAAACAAATAAGGTAATTATAACAAAGGTGAATAAGTAAAGGCACTAATTAAAATATACATTTATGTCTCCTTGTATAATTTAATTACTACCTACATTTATTTATTTACTTTATTTTTTTGTGTATTTAATTGGATGCTTATTTATTTATTGAGCATTTATTTATTTCTGTATTTATTTCTGACTGTGTCAGGATCGGTCCTCCATAGCGGGGTGGGAGAGTTATCAAGCACGTAAAGTTTGGTTCAGATGTGAGCATGTACACTGAAGTTACAACAACTTCCTGTGTCATGGCGAAGACTTGATCTCTGACGCCACGCCACGGACACACCCATTGACGAAAACTCGCAAATAGCACAACTTTTCATCTTCAATGCCTTTAGAAGGCACAGCACAAATTTGAAGTCGGTCGGACTAAATCCCTAGGAGGAGTTCGTTAAAGTACGAAGTGTGTAAATCATCCAAAATTTGACGTAAAATTCAAAATGGCCGACTTCCTGTTGATTTTAGGGCATCGCTCCAAGAGGCTTTTTTGTGCGTCTGGACAAGATACACGTACCACAGAAAATTCGTGCACGTAGGTAAACGTGCGGCGGGGGCTGCTTCGTTAAAAGTCACTTCCTGTTGCCAGCAGGTGGCGCTATGACTGTCTGTGAATGTCAGCATGTACATGTGTTCAGGGCGGGACTCTCATCCTACATGTACAGTTTGGTCCAGATGTGAGCATGTACACTGAAGTTACGACAACTTCCGTGTCATGGCGAAGAGTTGATCTTTGACGCCACGCCACGGACACGCCCATTGACGAAAACTTGCAAATAGCACAACTTTTCATCTTCAATGCCTTTAGAAGGCACAGCACAAATTTGAGGTCGGTCGGACTAAATCCCTAGGAGGAGTTCGTTAAAGTACGAAGTGTGTAAATCATCCAAAATTTGACGTAAAATTCAAAATGGCCGACTTCCTGTTGATTTTAGGGCATCGCTCCAAGAGGCTTTTTTGTGCGTCTGGACAAGATACACGTACCACAGAAAATTCGTGCACGTAGGTAAAACGTGCGGCGGGGGCTGCTTCGTTAAAAGTCACTTCCTGTTGCCAGCAGGTGGCGCTATGACTGTGGGTGAATGTCAGCATGTACATGTGTTCAGGGCGGGACTCTCATCCTACATGTACAGTTTGGTCCAGATGTGAGCATGTACACTGAAGTTACGACAACTTCCGTGTCATGGCGAAGAGCTGATCTTTGACGCCACGCCACGGACACGCCCATTGACGAAAACTTGCAAATAGCACAACTTTTCATCTTCAATGCCTTTAGAAGGCACAGCACAAATTTGAGGTCGGTCGGACTAAATCCCTAGGAGGAGTTCGTTAAAGTACGAAGTGTGTAAATCATCCAAAATTTGACGTAAAATTCAAAATGGCCGACTTCCTGTTGGTTTAGGCTATGGCTCCAAGAGACTTTTTTGTGCGTCTGGACAAGATACACGTACCACAGAAAATTCGTGCACGTAGGTGAAACGTGCGGCGGGGGCTGCTTCGTTAAAGGTCACTTTCTGTTGCCAGCAGGTGGCGCTATGACTGTGGGTGAATGTCGGCATGTACATGTGTTCAGGGCGGGACTCTCATCCTACATGTACAGTTTGGTCCAGATGTGAGCATGTACACTGAAGTTACAACAACTTCCTGTTTCATTGCGAATCATCGACGCCACGGACACGCCCATTGACGAAAACGCGCAAATAGCACAACTTTTCATCGTCAATGCCTTTAGAAGGCACAGCAGAAATTTGACGTCGATCCGACTAAATCCCTAGGAGGAGTTCGTTAAAGTACGAAGTGTGTAAATCATCCAAAAATGGCCATAAAATTCAAAATGGCCGACTTCCTGTTGACTTTAGGCTATGGGTTCTTGAGGCTTTTTTGTGCGTCTTGATACGATACATGTCCCCAGAAAATTTCGTACATGTAGGTTGAACGTGAACGAGGGGCTAATCATTTCCAATTTTCTAGGTGGCGCTAGCGAGTCATTTTGCCACGCCCATGTGCGAAACTTGTAGAATACGAAATTTTTCACCGGTTCTGACATGTTTGCAAATTTTGGTGAGTTTTCGAGTATGTTTAGGCCATGTCATTTGGGCCTACTTTGCAGAAAAAAAAAAAAAAAAAAAAAAAAAAAAAAAAAAATAATCCGAGCAATTCAATAGGGACCTCGCACGGTCGTGCTCGGCCCTAATTAAAGCTGCAAGCAGCGTTGGGCGGGCCCTCGCACTTAAGCGCGTCCGCGTGTGAGCCGGCCGAGTTGCATATTCTGGAGCTCTGCCAGTGCGGCTGTGAATTTGCTACGCGGTTATGTCGCCGCATGAAGGTGCTATATGTCACTTCCTGTGTCCCCTATGTGGAGCTACATAGCACTTGCTGCTATGAATATAAATCGGTATTGGCGTGTAGATGTCTGCGGGGTGGGAGAGTTATCAAGCACGTAAAGTTTGTTTCAGATGTGAGCATGTACACTGAACAATAATGTACCCAAACAATAAAATAAATTCCTTTTATATTTCCCTGCCTTGTTGTTTATGTGTACATACAGAGGAAGAATGTGAGAACAGCACACATTTCATCGTTACTGTGTGCTGTACCGCAGTTCTGTGTCCATGCATGCAGCAAACTGAAAGCACTGTCTGTCGGAGCGTCTACGTGAAAAGAGAAGGAAGACATGCTGGTAGTATTGTCTTCAGAGTTGTTAAACACCTCAGCGCACTGAAGGAAGCCATCTGACTGTGTGAGGGGCAAGATCGTTGATGTCTGCAGGCAGAGTAGGAGCTCTCCTGTCTGACTGGTCCACCAATAGCAGAGAAGATGACCCCTTGAGACACAGCCCCTCCTCATTTGCATAATGAGGCAGAAATGCATACAAAATTTAAAAAACAGGCAGAAATAAATACCATGGGTGAAAATAAATAAGGTAAATAAATACAAAGGAAGAATAAAACAGACAAAAATATTAAAACACACACATAAATAATACATTAAAAAAATTAGTAATAAAAAAGTTGAATAAACAAATAAGGTAATTATAACAAAGGTGAATAGTAAAGGCACTAATTAAAATATACATTTATGTCTCCTTGTATAATTTAATTACTACCTACATTTATTTATTTACTTTATTTTTTTGTGTATTTAATTGGATGCTTATTTATTTATTGAGCATTTATTTATTTCTGTATTTATTTCTGACTGTGTCAGGATCGGTCCTCCATAACGGGTGGGAGAGTTATCAAGCACGTAAAGTTTGGTTCAGATGTGAGCATGTACACTGAAGTTACAACAACTTCCTGTGTCATGGCGAAGACTTGATCTCTGACGCCACGCCACGGACACACCCATTGACGAAAACTCGCAAATAGCACAACTTTTCATCTTCAATGCCTTTAGAAGGCACAGCACAAATTTGAAGTCGGTCGGACTAAATCCCTAGGAGGAGTTCGTTAAAGTACGAAGTGTGTAAATCATCCAAAATTTGACGTAAAATTCAAAATGGCCGACTTCCTGTTGATTTTAGGGCATCGCTCCAAGAGGCTTTTTTGTGCGTCTGGACAAGATACACGTACCACAGAAAATTCGTGCACGTAGGTAAACGTGCGGCGGGGCTGCTTCGTTAAAAGTCACTTCCTGTTGCCAGCAGGTGGCGCTATGACTGTCTGTGAATGTCAGCATGTACATGTGTTCAGGGCGGGACTCTCATCCTACATGTACAGTTTGGTCCAGATGTGAGCATGTACACTGAAGTTACGACAACTTCCGTGTCATGGCGAAGAGTTGATCTTTGACGCCACGCCACGGACACGCCCATTGACGAAAACTTGCAAATAGCACAACTTTTCATCTTCAATGCCTTTAGAAGGCACAGCACAAATTTGAGGTCGGTCGGACTAAATCCCTAGGAGGAGTTCGTTAAAGTACGAAGTGTGTAAATCATCCAAAATTTGACGTAAAATTCAAAATGGCCGACTTCCTGTTGGGTTTAGGCTATGGCTCCAAGAGACTTTTTTGTGCGTCTGGACAAGATACACGTACCACAGAAAATTCGTGCACGTAGGTAAAACGTGCGGCGGGGGCTGCTTCGTTAAAAGTCACTTCCTGTTGCCAGCAGGTGGCGCTATGACTGTGGGTGAATGTCAGCATGTACATGTGTTCAGGGCGGGACTCTCATCCTACATGTACAGTTTGGTCCAGATGTGAGCATGTACACTGAAGTTACGACAACTTCCGTGTCATGGCGAAGAGCTGATCTTTGACGCCACGCCACGGACACGCCCATTGACGAAAACTTGCAAATAGCACAACTTTTCATCTTCAATGCCTTTAGAAGGCACAGCACAAATTTGAGGTCGGTCGGACTAAATCCCTAGGAGGAGTTCGTTAAAGTACGAAGTGTGTAAATCATCCAAAATTTGACGTAAAATTCAAAATGGCCGACTTCCTGTTGGGTTTAGGCTATGGCTCCAAGAGACTTTTTGTGCGTCTGGACAAGATACACGTACCACAGAAAATTCGTGCACGTAGGTGAAACGTGCGGCGGGGGCTGCTTCGTTAAAGGTCACTTTCTGTTGCCAGCAGGTGGCGCTATGACTGTGGGTGAATGTCGGCATGTACATGTGTTCAGGGCGGGACTCTCATCCTACATGTACAGTTTGGTCCATGTGAGCATGTACACTGAAGTTACAACAACTTCCTGTTTCATTGCGAATCATCGACGCCACGGACACGCCCATTGACGAAAACGCGCAAATAGCACAACTTTTCATCGTCAATGCCTTTAGAAGGCACAGCAGAAATTTGACGTCGATCCGACTAAATCCCTAGGAGGAGTTCGTTAAAGTACGAAGTGTGTAAATCATCCAAAAATGGCCATAAAATTCAAAATGGCCGACTTCCTGTTGACTTTAGGCTATGGGTTCTTGAGGCTTTTTTGTGCGTCTTGATACGATACATGTCCCCAGAAAATTTCGTACATGTAGGTTGAACGTGAACGAGGGGCTAATTTTTCCAATTTTCTAGGTGGCGCTAGCGAGTCATTTTGCCACGCCCATGTGCGAAACTTGTAGAATACGAAATTTTTCACCGGTTCTGACATGTTTGCAAATTTTGGTGAGTTTTCGAGTATGTTTAGGCCATGTCATTTGGGCCTACTTTGCAGAAAAAAAAAAAAAAAAAAAAAAAAAAAATATATGAGCAATTCAAGCCTCGAATAATCCGAGCAATTCAATAGGGACCTCGCACGGTCGTGCTCGGGCCCTAATTAAAGCTGCAAGCAGCGTTGGGCGGGCCCTCGCACTTGTAGCGCGTCCGCGCGTGAGCCGGCCGAGTTGCATATTCTGGAGCTCTGCCGGTGCGGCTGTGAATTTCCTACGCGGTTCCGACGCCGCATGAAGGTGTTATATGTCACTTCCTGTGTCCCCTATGTGGAGCTACATAGCACTTGCCGCTATGAATATAAATCGGTATTGGTGTGTAGATGTCTGCGGGGTGGGAGAGTTATCAAGCACGTAAAGTTTGTTTCAGATGTGAGCATGTACACTGAACAATAATGTACCCAAACAATAAAATAAATTCCTTTTATATTTCCCTGCCTTGTTGTTTATGTGTACATACAGAGGAAGAATGTGAGAACAGCACACATTTCATCGTTACTGTGTGTTAGAGCATGGGAGAACAGTGGATACTTTTAATACAGCCCACACCCCTAATACTGTGTAACTATAACAAGTAGAGAACAGAAGAAAAAGATGTTCTTTCTTTACAACTGTCTGCATAGCTTATTCATATTGTGTAATGAATGAAAATAAATAGGCCTACTAGGCTCCTCTCTACTTTGACATTTAAGATTAGCTTGTTTGATCCACCTTCATACACATGTGACATTACTGTACAACTTGAGAAAGGTGAGTTGTTTTCTGCTCCAGCCTGCCTAAAAGAAAAGCGTTTTTGGGATTAAATGGACTTTATTAGCTGCTGCAGTGCAGGATGAACTCAGAATAGACCCATTTCTCACCTTATTATTCTAAATCATGCAACGAAGAAGAAGAAATGCATAATAAATCCTGGGACAAAATCTGTCCACAAATACTGTACAGCATGTAGTCTGATGAACAAGACTTGTGTTATAGCTGACTTGGGCAGTGAAATGTTTTTTTTTAATTCATGTGGTCATAGTTGTCCACAACTCAAATCAGAATATAAGAAGAAATGTTTTATACCACCTCAAGAAGGCTTCCTATCAGAAAGGTAGGAAGGTATTTCAAATGTACAACTGCAGTACTTAAATCTAAGTAAAGTAATTTCCCTGACATTTTTGTGTTACTTTACTTTTAATAGACATGTAACAGGTTTTATACTTCCTGTGAGTATAATCCAATCAATCTTATTTTCATACTGTATATCCGTTGTGTAATTTGATAAATTGTGTTGTATGTCGTGCTCGCATCTCAGAGAAGACTCTGACTGCAACATGCGTCTTTGTAAAGAGAGAAACGGACAGAAAAAGTCTCTAACTCTGCCTGTCAGCTCGCTCTGCTCCGTTAAAACTGAATTTACCATACAGAATTGAATACGAGTGCACTCCAGATTTAGCTGCAGCCAGCTGACCGTGTGCTTCTCCCTATACCGCAGTTCTGTGTCCATGCATGCAGCAAACTGAAAGCACTGTCTGTCGGAGCGTCTACGTGAAAAGAGAAGGAAGACATTGCTGGTAGTATTGTCTTCAGAGTTGTTAAACACCTCAGCGCACTGAAGGAAGCCATCTGACTGTGTGAGGGGCAAGATCGTTGATGTCTGCAGGCAGAGTAGGAGCTCTCCTGTCTGACTGGTCCACCAATAGCAGAGAAGATGACCCCTTGAGACACAGCCCCTCCTCATTTGCATAATGAGGCAGAAATGCATACAAAATTTAAAAAAGACAGGCAGAAATAAATACCATGGGTGAAAATAAATAAGGTAAATAAATACAAAGGAAGAATAAAACAGACAAAAATATTAAAACACACACATAAATAAATACATTAAAAAATTAGTAATAATAAGTTGAATAAACAAATAAGGTAATTATAACAAAGGTGAATAAGTAAAGGCACTAATTAAAATATATACATTTATGTCTCCTTGTATAATTTAATTACTACCTACATTTATTTATTTACTTTATTTTTTTGTGTATTTAATTGGATGCTTATTTATTTATTGAGCATTTATTTATTTCTGTATTTATTTCTGACTGTGTCAGGATCGGTCCTCCATAGCGGGGTGGGAGAGTTATCAAGCACGTAAAGTTTGGTTCAGATGTGAGCATGTACACTGAAGTTACAACAACTTCCTGTGTCATGGCGAAGACTTGATCTCTGACGCCACGCCACGGACACACCCATTGACGAAAACTCGCAAATAGCACAACTTTTCATCTTCAATGCCTTTAGAAGGCACAGCACAAATTTGAGGTCGGTCGGACTAAATCCCTAGGAGGAGTTCGTTAAAGTACGAAGTGTGTAAATCATCCAAAATTTGACGTAAAATTCAAAATGGCCGACTTCCTGTTGTTTTAGGCTATGGCTCCAAGAGACTTTTTTGTGCGTCTGGACAAGATACACGTACCACAGAAAATTCGTGCACGTAGGTGAAACGTGCGGCGGGGGCTGCTTCGTTAAAGGTCACTTTCTGTTGCCAGCAGGTGGCGCTATGACTGTGGGTGAATGTCGGCATGTACATGTGTTCAGGGCGGGACTCTCATCCTACATGTACAGTTTGGTCCAGATGTGAGCATGTACACTGAAGTTACAACAACTTCCTGTTTCATTGCGAATCATCGACGCCACGGACACGCCCATTGACGAAAACGCGCAAATAGCACAACTTTTCATCGTCAATGCCTTTAGAAGGCACAGCAGAAATTTGACGTCGATCCGACTAAATCCCTAGGAGGAGTTCGTTAAAGTACGAAGTGTGTAAATCATCCAAAAATGGCCATAAAATTCAAAATGGCCGACTTCCTGTTGACTTTAGGCTATGGGTTCTTGAGGCTTTTTTGTGCGTCTTGATACGATACATGTCCCCAGAAAATTTCGTACATGTAGGTTGAACGTGAACGAGGGGCTAATCATTTCCAATTTTCTAGGTGGCGCTAGCGAGTCATTTTGCCACGCCCATGTGCGAAACTTGTAGAATACGAAATTTTTCACCGGTTCTGACATGTTTGCAAATTTTGGTGAGTTTTCGAGTATGTTTAGGCCATGTCATTTGGGCCTACTTTGCAGAAAAAAAAAAAAAAAAAAAAAAAAAATAATAATTAAGCTGCAAGCAGCGTTGGGCGGGCCCTCGCACTTGTAAGCGCGTCCGCGTGTGAGCCGGCCGAGTTGCATATTCTGGAGCTCTGCCGGTGCGGCTGTGAATTTCCTACGCGGTTCCGACGCCGCATGAAGGTGCTATATGTCACTTCCTGTGTCCCCTATGTGGAGCTACATAGCACTTGCCGCTATGAATATAAATCGGTATTGGCGTGTAGATGTCTGCGGGGTGGGAGAGTTATCAAGCACGTAAAGTTTGTTTCAGATGTGAGCATGTACACTGAACAATAATGTACCCAAACAATAAAATAAATTCCTTTTATATTTCCCTGCCTTGTTGTTTATGTGTACATACAGAGGAAGAATGTGAGAACAGCACACATTTCATCGTTACTGTGTGTTAGAGCATGGGAGAACAGTGGATACTTTTAATACAGCCCACACCCCTAATACTGTGTAACTATAACAAGTAGAGAACAGAAGAAAAAGATGTTCTTTCTTTACAACTGTCTGCATAGCTTATTCATATTGTGTAATGAATGAAAATAAATAGGCCTACTAGGCTCCTCTCTACTTTGACATTTAGATTAGCTTGTTGATCCACCTTCATACACATGTGACATTACTGTACAACTTGAGAAAGGTGAGTTTGTTTTCTGCTCCAGCCTGCCTAAAAGAAAAGCGTTTTGGGATTAAATGGACTTTATTAGCTGCTGCAGTGCAGGATGAACTCAGAATAGACCATTTCTCACCTTATTATTCTAAATGCAACGAAGAAGAAGAAATGCATAATAATCCTGGGACAAAATCTGTCCACAAATACTGTACAGCATGTAGTCTGATGAACAAGACTTGTGTTATAGCTGACTTGGGCAGTGAAATGTTTAATTTTTTTAATTCATGTGGTCATAGTTGTCCACAACTCAAATCAGAATATAAGAAGAAATGTTTTATACCACCTCAAGAAGGCTTCCTATCAGAAAGTAGGAAGGTATTTCAAATGTACAACTGCAGTACTTAAATCTAAGTAAAGTAATTTCCCTGACATTTTTGTGTTACTTTACTTTAATAGACCATGTAACAGGTTTTATACTTCCTGTGAGTATAATCCAATCAATCTTATTTTCATACTGTATATCCGTTGTGTAATTTGATAAATTGTGTTGTATGTCGTGCTCGCATCTCAGAGAGACTCTGACTGCAACATGCGTCTTTGTAAAGAGAGAAAGGACAGAAAAGTCTCTAACTCGCCTGTCAGCTCGCTCTGCTCCGTTAAACTGAATTTACCATACAGAATTGAATACGAGTGCACTCCAGATTTAGCTGCAGCCAGCTGACCGTGTGCTTCTCCCTATACCGCAGTTCTGTGTCCATGCATGCAGCAAACTGAAGCACTGTCTGTCGGAGCGTCCTACATGAAAAGAGAAGGAAGACTTGCTGGTA
>NW_024043529.1:0-3154 GCF_014851395.1 Micropterus salmoides
GCTGGACTCCGTTCCGTTCTGATTCAACAAAAGATGCTGCAGCTTCCAATTTCCATGGCCTCGTTAGAGAGCTCGTCCAGTGGTGTCATTTAGAATCATTTACATGTGCTGCAGTCAGATTATTTCTATAAGGTTTTTTGCCATAGAAACATCGGTTGATCTCTCTTCTTCTGTCTGCTCCATAACTTCTACAACCTTGTTGTTCAAAATAGTAATCTTTCTTACAGTTACGTATTTTTTTTCTCCAAACCCATCTCTAGGGCTGGCAGGGGATGACTTGTAGATGGGCACTGTACTTGTTCAGAATAGATTAACAGAGTGTGGTCTGCTAGTGTGAAATATTTACTAACTGCTTTGCATATCTGTGTGTGTTAGAGTTTTGAGACAGCGAGAGGGAGATCCTCAGCTGTCTCATCGTGAGAATCCCTGACCAGGAAGCCTCTCTGATTTAGGTTATTGTACAGGTGGAGCTCTGCTGCTCTAGTGGGATATTTCTGCATCTGCATATGCAGTATTTTTTTCAAGTCGGACTGGTTTCTTTTTCTCTCTTCCAACACAAACCAGGATTTTTTGCTCCACATTTGGAATTGGCATTGTACTGTATCTTTTCTGAGATATTAAGACCACAGTAACGGTGTTATACTAAACTCATAAGTTCTGCTCTATGACCTTCCCTTTGTTCTCCCACAGTTGTGTTTTTTCAAAACTATAGATGCTGAAATGATTTGAAAGCTTTGTACTGACCTCTAACACACCCTGACCCACTTCTGTTAGATTTTTCCACAAGCCATCCCATAACTTTCTGGATTTTGTCATCTGAGGTAATCGGGAGGTAATCAGTGGGATTAATTAGCATGGATCACAAGGCTGTGGAATATTACACAATTTAACTGCTTTTTGACTCAAGCTGGCTCCCCTGTCTTCCTCTGGACCTTGCTGAGTAGTTACCCTTGGGGGCAGGATGCTAAGTTTAGCCAAAATGTAAACATTCATGCACTACTGGAAGATCTGGGGCAGGAAAGGGTGTGCTCTTCCTGTTTTGGATCCCCCCTAGACACCGTCTGGTCTCAGTGGTCCCATGCCTCCTTTACCCACATCAATCCCAGCTATGGTGTCTGTGATGCTTGTCGGATCAAGTGGGTCCAGAATGAGGTAATGGCTAAGCCATCCACTTAAGACACATTATCTACGAGGGATATTTTTTCTAACTTTACCATGCCCAATCTTGTTGTCTCCATTAACAAATCATCACTCTGTCTTTTCTTCTTCTCTTTCATCTATGAAGGCTGTCCTACGTGTTATTAGTCCCGGGCTCACCTGTGACCTCACTGATTTTTTTCTATGTCAGTTGAAGTGGTTGGCAGCCCTTCTTGTAGTTGTACAGTGTAGCTCCTAGTACACAGAGGAGTATTGTCACAGCTGAAGAAACAAGAGTGTGACTCCACTTAGCCTGTCTGCATTCTTGTTTTCCTATTGAATCTGCCCTACAGGGATGCATGTGTGACCGTGTGAGTGTTTCTGCTTGTGTGTCTGACTGCACAAGAGTGAATGTGTCTGTGAGTATCACATGTACACATGTCATTGCAGCAGTTTCTCCTGGTTGTATGAGATTATGTAAAACAGTGCTGCAACCTGTTAAAATGTTTTGCTTCTGAGTCAGAATACAGCTCGCGCTAAACGGTAAAATGTGCATACTGCATCATGTTTAAGACTGTCAAGTGGGAGGTCTGTAATGCAATTTTTAATTGAGACCAGGCTAAGAGCTACAAATGTTTAGCATTGGTTTTAGTAAAGAAATTCAGGTTTATAGGATCTTGTGGTAAACTTGTGATAATAGATTTACAGCAAGTTGTCTCTCTCTCTGTCTCTTGTTTTCAGTGCAAGTGTGGTGATAGGCGCTCCCAAGGCCAACACAAGGCAGGTTAACGTTACAGAAGGAGGATCTGTCTTCTACTGTCCATGGAGACTCAACCAATCAGATTGTCACACTATCGAGTTTGATACTGAAGGTAAGCAATATGATAGATGTTGGAAAGGTCTGACATCTGCACTGTCAACTCAGCTGCCAAACACTTTTTTATTCTCCTGATATTCGGAGAATAAATGCTCAACAACAAATGCTTTTCTAACTTTAGGATTTTTAAATTATGCAATCTCTCCAATCTGTGACTAGCTGGTTGTTGGAGAGGTTGAGAAACTGGAGAAGGTGTTTAAACTCTTAAAATGGCTGAGGTTTGGCTGATTCTCTGTACACTTTTGAAGCCATCAGAGCATTTCCTTTCTGCTCCTGCTGTCAGCAGCATCTCTGGATCAGGCGTCAGTGTTCCACTCCACTGAACTGCTGTTGGCTGCGGTGGTTCCTGGATGTGGGATGATCCTTTTTTCCTGTTTGTGTCCTCTCTTTGGGGATGAAAAGGATAATGGGGTGAAGGATAGTCCTCCCTTCTAGGTTGTGTTTGTGTTTCCTTGCCCCAGGACTTATTGGGAGATAAGGAGCCAAAAAACAAATGGGTCAGACAAAGAAATGTCCTGTTTGTATGACAGGTGGAGCAGACACTACTGGCCCTGACAAAAAGGCTCCAGTTGAGTCAGTCTGTGAGGTCGTCTAATGAATGGATTCATATTTCAGTATGTTGACGGAGTATCCCTTAGCCTGTTTTGCACAATGGAGTCATGGCAAAGTGAGGAAAGGGACAATCAAAGACTGTGTAGTTACTGGCTTATAGATTGAGCATGCCCTGAAAACACACACACACACACACACACACACACACACACACACAATATGACTCACACATATAGAAGACAGTTACTTCTGCACTTTTGCCTTATTTCCTGAGAAATCAAAGCTTAGCACTGTTGGCCAACTTAAATTTAGCGTCCATAATGCACAATAGGGAGAAATATTCCACTGAGTGTTTCACAAGCCAAGTTTAACAACATTCTTTTATTGGACGCCGCTGCTTGGTACCCTTTGCTCCATTATTTTTCTTGCAACATAAAATGTGTTGCACATCCAGGGGTGCTGGCTGGAGGCCACAGTGAGTGATGTCATGTGCAAGCAACGATGCTTCACAGTGAAGGTCAGTCCCCTGGGTTGTCAGAGAATGTCCTTCATAGTTTTTAAGGGGCTTTGAAGGAGCTGATTTGTGTG
>NW_024043530.1:0-47475 GCF_014851395.1 Micropterus salmoides
AACAATTTATGTGTATGTTTGATCTCATTTGAGCTTGACTTTAGGGAAAAAGTGACAGCCCACACCACCAATTATCGTGAAACTGGACAAATATACCCCATCCTGGCATAAAATGTGGTCTGTATCAGATACATTACCCAGATAATAAACTATCTGATCTTGCCTTGTGTTTACACCTAGACCTTTTAATATGTTTCTTGTCTTCCTTATTGAAATCAGATCTCTGTCCTGCAAAACCGCTCTTGAGTAATTTGAAGTGGTAATTTTCCCCAGACTCCCTTTTAACTTCACTGCATTTACAAGTACAGCTGCTCTGTATTCAGCACCACACTGTCCTACCTCACAATGAAGAGGTCACTTTCAGCTGGCAAGTGCCTTGTACTGTGCTTAGTACCAGTGCAGAGTTTGAGCATGACAGCATCGCAAGAGCAAAATATGCCACTATTTTTTTTCCCTATGATGACATACTGTAAATTTTTTAGCTGTTTTTCACATGAGGACATGATGCTGATACAGTACACACACCTGACGACGGTTTCACACTATTTCACTGATCTACAGGTGGCAGTAACATGCCAAGAAATGCAGCCTACACCAACAAAACCAGCGAAAAGACAAGGCCTTTCCTCATTTCTTCTCCTCGGATCTTAGTCCCTTCCACCAGAGATCTGAGCAGAGGAGGTGAGAAGAGGCACAAGGAGAGGAGAGTTGAGACAGATTTAACAATGCGACATCCTTGAGTCTGAGCAGTCATTTTAAAAGGGGCATCAATTAAATATGACATAGCACAGCTGTATCATCTGTCTATAGCCTACCACAGTGTCTGATCTGACCGGTCAGAAGAAGAACATACTGAATGTCGGCACCAGTACATAAAGGCTATCAGTGTTTCCCACACACAGACTTTACTTGAGCTGGCCACCCAGGTATATTAACGGTCAAGATGGATCATCCTCTCTCCATCCACAATCTTCTTAGCAATTGTCAAACTATCTCACACTGGATCAAAAGGTTGGACAGACAAACTGACTGAAAAGTCTTACTGCTTGCTGCTGTCAGGGCAATATAAAAATCAGTATCAGTCCAACATATCTGTAAAAATCTTAACAATCTCAGAGACTCAAATAAAACACATGGGTCAAATCTACAAACAATCCTGTCTAAAAAGCACACTGGAAGAAGCAACAAGAAAATCCAACAGCATAGCCTCAGTAGCAGTCAATGAAATACTGGTTGTTAAACAAAGAAAAGTCAAAAGAGCAGCTTTGAGTAATGCCCTGCCAGCTGTGTTTTAGCCACCAAAAATCTAACTCACCTATCTCCTGCATAACACACTACACCTCAATTCCAGTTTGCACTGCAACTCCAGCTTGGCAAGTGAGAACTGCAAACGCCACTGTAGACAGTTTGTGGTATGCCTCACAAAACTGTCATCCTGGACTACAACTCCCCCTCCTTATTCAGTTTTCATTCTTCCACTTTGGCTTATGTGTTAAGCACAATAAACCTCATTTCTACCCTAACTCGGTTGAATAATGCAAAGTACTTTAAAACACACATGCAAGTTTGAGAGTCTTTTAAAGAAGCAAGTCCATAAAAGGTGATATGAGGAGGTGCTGTACTGTTTTTTTCATCCCGGGCTTAGTGAGCTGAAAGGTTCTGGCAGTCAGCTCTCATGCATCTTACCTCAACAGGGTTTACAACTGAACCGACAGACATAAGTGACTGTACTTTGGAGGCTTTATGATGAAATTAGGAAGGACACAGAGGTGCTGCTGGATAAAATGGATGCACAGGGTGAAAACATTACAACAGAGTCTGTTGTGAGAAAGAGAAGTCCAAGTTCAACACCATCCTGGGATAGGCAAGAGGGGAAAGGTGCCTTGTTTTTTTAAAATCAGATTATCTGATGATTCTGAAAAAGCTGCACGTTCATGTTCAAAAAGGTCAAAAGGGATCAAGGTACAAAAACAAAACAAACACACACACAATCATCTCTACCTTTCTTACCTTCTGGGAGACAAATTATCTGTCTCATCACAGTAACATAAAACTGTTGGGCATAATTTAGGATACGGTCAGACTGAGATGAGAATTAATTTTGTCACTATGAGACTGCGGTCAAGGTAACCCTGCGCTCTCTGATGCAGACTAGGCGTAGCTTGTAAACTGTCAAGGATGAACCAAGTCACCTAGTGATAAGGATAGTAGGTTACGTTATGAATGTACTCTCATATGCAAACTGAAATCTAATTTCAAACATAACATGGCCTACCCTGTTTTTGTTGCTCTGATTTGTCATGACACCCAGAAATGGATTTATTTCACCACCAAGGTGATCGAAGTGTTCTCACAGAAAGAAACAATAAATCTTGCATTATATTACAGAATATTTGTAATGATTTTGTACTCCACTGTATGCCAAACAACAAGCACACAATGAGCTTCAAAACATGGACTGACATCCCAGCCATCAGAGCCAGACCAGTCAGAAATGATTTTATTTGACTGTGATAGATGGATGCCTGTTCATTCTTATCCATTACAAAACAAGTGTTAACAACAAAATTCAAAGTATAACACACGTAAATGTTTTTCAGATTACATATATCCTCTGGCAGACCGGAGTGACATGTTGTTTACAGTGCCCACAGTCATTAAGAGTCATCATTTATCACTTCTGACTCGCCGTCCAATCGTGTGTAGTCATGGAGTGAAGCAAACTCACATAAGCCTATGATCAGTTTCCAACCTGTACTTAGTCTCTCCGGAAAACTGACCTTGACTATGAGTAGACAAACCTCTAAACCCAGTGTACCTCAGATGAGTTAGGAAAACTTTGACCTTCTCACAAACTCATCTGCAAGCACATCTGTAAAATTTTTTTCTCATTCAAGGTCAGTACAACCAAAGAATTTCTTTCATAAAAAATACGAGGCAATATGGTCTCCCAGTGCACTGCTATATTTCATTTCTGTTTGTCATTACGCTGCATTATCTATTTAAAGCCACTAAATTAAATCCCAATGACACTTGTTTGTCCCAAATATGGAGTGCTGATAAATCCACAATTTGTCAAAACACTGACATAAAACAGTCAGTGAATGTGCACTGAAGCAAAATGTTGTAGTGGACGAATCAATGTCCTTCTGTTTGCCGTCTCCATATGACCCTAGTTCACTCCCACATTTGGCTTGACGCCTCCCTCAGATCGGGTGAATTGGTAGAAAATAATTAATTTGCAGTTTCACAAAAAGGGGAGGGACGGCAACACAGAGAGGCAGATACAGAAGGCCTCAATGAGCAAGCACAAAGGCAGCAATACCCATCACGGGACCAAGTGCTGCATCGTACCAACATTCTTTCTAGGGTGCTAGAATAAGACAACAAAAGGGACACAATGTGCCTATTCATCACCAATACAGTATGCTAATAATGTAGAAGGGATGCATTTTCACCACCCTCCCGTGGCAGAGAGAGAGGATCAAATAGGTCATTCAAAAAAACATTTTCAAAAGGAACACTCTGCAATGATTGATGAAGCCTCTTTTAAATCATAAGACAGACAAGGAAAGCAATTGGACATCCACTTGTTTCAATAAAATCACAATGTTTCTTGTTTATGCAAAAATTGTTTTATCCTCCTAAGGGCTAAGTGATAGTCCAATAGTTACTCATGGATTCATTTATCTACTTGCACTGGGATCGTATCATGAGGATATGGTGACATTTCTGCTTCACAAAACTTGTGTTACTGCTTGCACTAACTTCCTTAATATGGCAATGCTATCATCCAGATGGTAAGCAGATATGTTTACCATGTGTTCACAATCTTAGTTTAGCATGTTACCATGCCAACATTTGCTACTTAGCGCTAAACACAAATTGATGACAAAGCTGAGGCTAATGTCATTTGTTTGCAGGTGAATCGTCGTCAAATGTAATGGACAAATTCAAATGTTGATCTAATGAAAAAGTTAGGGGATCCCCAAAGTTATTACAATTCATCGAAGGAGAGCCTGAAAGTGTGTACCAAATGTTATCCAAATCGTTTTTGAAAAACAGGAGTAAAGTAACATAATTGCAGATTCTTCCATACGGATCGACATGTTTGACTGTGTTCAGACACACAACCGCACTGCAAAAATCACCACCCGTTTATTCATTTGAAAGGGGCTGCCGAAATAAAACAATAAAAACACAGGGTCTTCCACCAGAAAAGCTGAACCTTGCTCAACTTTGGCACAACGTGACGTCATGCAGCAAGGCATTGTGTTAGCCAATCATGCAAGAGGACACGTCCCATCACTCCATCGCTCAAAATATTATCATTAATACCATGATACTGATTTCAACAAATCAGTCAGCCCTAAGCCAGCTGCTTTTCATTTTATCTAAAAAAGGCAGCAGATATCTACAGTACATTTACTTAACATTTGGCTTTAGCTTTCATTTATCATCTTCTCTGTAACAAAGCTGCTTTAACTTGTGCAAAACACTGCTTAAGAAATTCATAACAAAGAGCTTATCAAATGTACAAGCATGTCAGGCTTTTGGCATTTGGACTACAAGACATATCACACATCACCTGTTTGGTGAATGGATGGCGTCTGTCCAGTGGCAAAGGACAAGGTGAAAAGGCCACATGTTCACTATGAACACAGCAGCTGTTTGCATGGAAACAGTGTTTAAGTTTCTCCCGTTTACATGATCTGTGACTTGTCGTGGTTAGGGAGTCCCTGCGACCGAGGCTGAAAGACTTACACAGCTCTCATCTTTTCACCCTGCGACTTACTGAGCACCATCAGTGTAAACGTTTCAAGATTCTGCTGACAGAAAGCAAATTTGTGTGAAGTCAGCGTGACCAGAGAAAGGTTTTTTGTTTTGTGACTTAGCCTGCACAGACAACACTCAGAGGACCAGTCAGCTGAGAGTTGAGCTTGTTTTGAAGCTTTCTATATGAAGAAGGTTAAAATCATGCATGAAAAACACAGGGAACCACAAGGAAGCACAGTGTCTGCAAATCTCTGCTTTGAACATGGAGGTGACCTTAATTAGATGAGGCAGCGATAAATGATCACCTTGCTGTTAACATACTTATTAAACTGCAAACAAAGGAAGAGAAACCACTGAGCCAAGGTCTTTCTCTTAATTAGAAAGAAGCAGTTAACACAGAATTACCAATATATGCAAACATGAACTTTTTGCCTTAATCCTGCAGTGAGGCAGGTACAACAGTCATGTAAAGGTTGTGAATAAATAACAGTGACATAAAGTGCTATTCCGCAAGTTAAGGACAACAGGACATGTTCCAGATGCAGTTATCTGTTAAATGCTTAGCGGCGGTTCAGCAAATTGCTTGATTAAATATTCTGACTGCTGGTACAGAGCGATCAGTTTGTCTGCCTTTTTAAACCAGTGATGTAAAGCGTCCTAAATAACACCCACAGAAAAAACAGCTACGGAATAGAGAATTTCAAGGGTCGGTCGATTAACATGTATTCTCAGCTAATGTACTAATGTAGTCTAACAGTCAAGAGTTCTGCAGTAAATCCTTCCTTCATGAAGGTTATAATGTTCAGTTTGTGTTGAAACTGTTTTAAAGAGGTGCTGATTCAACTGAGTTGTCATTCGGAGGCTGCAGCCAGTTTGTGGTGCTGTTGATTCGTGTTATTCTGACAGCTGTTTTTGTGCAGCCCACTTATATCACGGAGGGTAAGCAAAATAACAGAAACACTAACTCTGTATAAGGCAACATTTTCATAAAGTTGAATCAACACCGCTCTACAGCAGTCCCAGCAAAAACATATAGTAGAAGGATTTATTGTAGAATTGTTGTATTGGTGTACCTAATAAACTGGCAACTAAGTGCGGATGAGTAGGGGTGGCGTCTGAGAAAAAGATACATTCTGAAAGTGTTTTTTTTTTTTTCAGACTTTTGACAGAAATTTAATAGCTATCTGATATGCAGAAAATATATTACTATTTACATTTCTATACATTCCCTATCAACAACAGTTTATGTGTGTCTACTATGCCGTCCCCAAACTTTGTCAGGCTTCTTGTGCAGCTAGCAAACTTTCCAAAGCCATAACTTATCAAATTATTTTCTACACACACTTCAGAAATTTCCAGGCCCTGATGAGGAACCCCAAATGATAAGAGGTAGTGGAGAAAGGGTGACATGCTCACAGATGCATCCTGTTCCTACATGTCATTTCTGTGTTCCTCTTGGAGATAGCATGACATAGAGCTCATGAGAAACCACAGAGGCTAAAGGGGAGTGGAGGGAAATGACTATGTTCCTACTCAATGTAGGAACAGTTCAGCTCTGCAGATATGTCACTGGAAAAAAGAGCTAACCACATGGCACCAAGAGAAATTTGAGCTTGACAAAAGTCTAATTTTAAATAGATTTGAAGGAGATAGTGACGTTTGCACTGTTTTGAACAAAAGATACCTGATAGTTCAAACACGTTTTCATCCGTTTCACTTCTCCAGCAAACTATAGTTGTGTGTTTGGCTTTAAGGGAACCTCGTGCTTTTTATTTAACAGACACTGCTGCTGGATAACAGCTGAATAAGGGAGTGGGAGACGAGCCTCACAAAAACATCACATGACCCACTCAGTACCTACATATCAGTCACATAAGTGACCCAGTGCCACACACTGTCCAGCAGCAGGTTTGTCGGCCTGATTAAAGCTGTGCTCACTGATAAACCTCCCTGGTTGTCTTTTATGAAAAGAAGGACAGGAAACTAAATACACAAATTGCCAATTGAACACAATGTTAGCACCATTTTATACTGTGGTTTGCCTCGTCTGATTTTCTCACGCAAAACTTTTGACAAGGATGAACTGCAGCTATCGTGAGAATCCCGTTTCACTTTACACATAAAACCTCACATTACGGCAAAATTCTGCAGTTAGTAATTTTTTTTAAATTCCGCAAATATTTTCTCACAGTCCGCTAGCTCTCAGTTATGTATGTGCTCTGAAAAATCCAGTTTTCCTACACAGCCCTGGATTTGTAAGTGGAAAACAAATAAAGTGGTGCGGAACTTTCCCACAACATTGTTCCAGCCAATCAGCAACTGATGGCGGTGGCGCTCATGCATAGGAGCAGTGAGCGAGAGAAAGTCCAAAACACAGATACATTCGAACACGCTGGATTCATGGCTGGCTAGGCGCTGTCCAGAAAGAGAGATGGCTAAGAAACAGCCAAAGAGGAAAAAGGTCTGAAGAATAGAAATTAGGGTGGGATCAAAAAGTAATCCAAACCTAAATTAAGAACCTCTAACTACGTATTTTTACCATGTCTGTTATTTTGTTTTTTAATTCCTGTTAATATTTCCCCCACTGTGTGTGTGTCATGTACTTTCCCCTTAAAACCGTACTACCGCGTATGTAGTCACATAACTCCGCCCTGTCTAGTCCTGATCAGCCACGGACTGTCTGACGCTGCACTTCCAAGTTTAACATTTAGATGATCGATATTTGACATGTTAATTGAAAAAATATCCCACCTTTAATAGGTGCATATTTACAGTACAAACCTTGTCAGTGAACTATGAGGGCAAAAGAAAATGAATCGTGCTGCGTGTTTGTGCGCTCTAACATTATATGATAGGATTTGTCCATAAAACGTTGGGGATGGCTGGTATGGCCACAAAGAACTAAAAATACCAGTTTTGCAAGAACAATGGCATTATCTCAGTTGCTTCATAATATGAAATGCTTTATTAGGTAGCCTAATAATACTGGAGACATTACGTTCCTTGTTTTCTTTGCATCTGAGACAAGCATGCGGCCCACTAATGTTTTATTTTTTGTTTTGTAAAATCCATTGCGTTTGGATGTAGTGTTAGTGTACTTTCATGTCCTTCGCTTAATGATGTTAGTTTACTGTTCGTTACTGTTGAAGTTACTTGCGGTAATCCTACTGATACATAAACTAGACGCCATGGCTGACTTTGGCTTTGAAAAGTATTCTGCTTCAATACATATTTATATACTGACAGACTTGTCGTCACACTTTCTACTTTACTGCAAAAACATTTTCTTCCACACATAATTATAGTTTGAATTCTACTTTCTGCCTTTTGACGATATAAATATCCCATTTTTGTTCCTATAAGCATGTTGTCTCACTCTGGAGTCTGCAAATGGCTATTTGGTAAGCAGATTTGGCACCTAGCACTCTTACGCCACTTTAATGACTGAGGCGCAATTTTCTACTTTTGGAGTCTTACTTCAACATTTTGTCTATGTCTTAATGCAGCAGACGCTGTAAGTGGAATGAAATAGACAAGTATATGATTAACTGTGCAGCCCTGACAGGCACAGACACCCAGCTCTTACCTTGGGACAGACTGATGAGCAAAGGTCACAATGTAACCTTGTTCTTCTGGTAACAAAACCAGCCATAGCCACGTCACATGATCATATGATGACACAGACTTGTGACTGCCTGCTGTTTATTTGTTTTTTGGGGGGTGCGAGTGAGATCGGGTTTGCAGTTGACTGAACAGAATGTTTAGTTACTTGAAAAGACACGCTTGTCACATCTGAAGCATTTAGATCTTTGCTGTTCTTTATTGATAGTAACTTCCAAAGAATGATTATGGTTTCAGTAATATTAGTACACAAATAAAATCATTTGATTTGATTAAATGACAGGTAGGAGTAGCTCTGCAATTTTGCTTGGGAGGGTTCATTTTCACTCACCTCATCTCTTCCAAGATGTTTATATTACACTGCTAAAAAACTTAAGGGAACACTTAACTGTCACAGTATTACATCAAGTCAATTACACTTCAGGGATATCAATCTTAGTCAGGTAGTCCTGCTCCTCCAGGATGGCACATCCATACATGCCGTCACAAGAATGTTTGCGGCGCCTCCCAGCACAATCTCAAGATTATGGAGGAGATACCAGGATACGGGCCATTTCACAGGGAGAGCTGGACAGGGCCGTCCTGCACTGCTGTGCAGGTTTCTGACTAAACTGTCAGAAACAGACTTCATGAGGTGGCATAAGGGCCCAACATCCTCTAATGGGATCTGTGCTCACAGCCCAGCACCATGCAGCTCGACTGGCATTCGTAAGAGAACACCAGAATTGGCACGTTCTCTTCACAGATGAGATCAGGTTCACACTGAGCACATGTGACAGACGTGAGAAGAGTGTGGAGACGCCGTGGTGAACGTTATACTGCCTGCAACATCATCCAGCATGACGGGTTTGGCGGCGGGTCAGTGATCAGGGCTGCAAACTCAAAAGGTGACAAAGACTTCCCGAAACAATCACAATAGTTTGAAAATGGGTTTGAAATTTTAGAGAAGCTGTCAGGAGTGCATACAGGCACGTGGGGGCCAAACACACTACTGAGTCACATTATGCCTTGCCCTGATGAAAGTCAACCAAGTTGTGCCTCAGCCTGTGATTTTATTTACTTTGATTTTTGGAGTGATCTGTGTATACAGTGTATACAGGCTGACACTGTCTTAATAAATCCTTAAACATTAGAGCAAGAGTTTCAGTAATACATTTGTTGATTTATCTTTTTTATGTTAAATCTCTCAAACCCTCTGTCCAGTGCCTTTACCCCTCCACAAAAGACCCAGTAGTGCAGGGGCATCTTTTAATATCTAGTGCTCATTACAGACTGAAGAACGCCAGTGAATATTACTATGATGGGTGAAATGTAACACTTTTCTAGTAATTTCTAATTAATATAACCTTATTTTGTATCAAAAAGGGTAAAAATATGACTAACTACTTCCTAGTAAAGAAAAGACACTGACGACCAATTAGTTGACTAATTGGCTGAGCTGGGTTAGCTGGTGCAGTGCTATAAATCAAATGATTAATACGCTGTGACAAGCACTGAATCATCTGTGGAAAAACAGCTGTTTTGTGAAACATGGTTGTTTCCACACTTCCTCATTTTTGGCGTTTCTGACTGTGCGTGGAGGAGATTCTCATTTCAACATTTTGAACACAGGGCTTTGTTAAGCCATGAAGGAAATTTCTAACATTTCCAAGAAGCCTGTTAGCAACCTGAAGTACTGGGTAGGCACAGCCATTGCATATGTCACTCTATGTCTTTATCCAGCAAGCACTGTTGTTACTTGTTTTAATGTTATGCATCATTAGTACATGTTAACACAAGTGTGTCTCTTAGTCAGCCTATGGATAAACTAGTCTTTGTAAATGTTAACAGCTGCAAAGAGAGCAAAACTTTCCATATGCCTTAAAAAAGCCTGATGGGGCAAAACCCGACTGGAGAAGCACTTGCGTGAGCATGTTGGACAAAGCGATTTTTGAACTGGCTGGATTTTTATATGCTGTATGTTGACACAGGAGGCTTGGGCCGTTGTTAACCTGGGGGCAAACCCCCAGCGGAGCAGCTGAAGCAGGATGTAAACTGCAGCTGTATGGGGAAAAGTTACCAGTTTAATTCCAGCTATGTACCAAATCCCTGGTGCCCCAGTTTAAGCACCAAAGCGTTCATAGCCTGGAAGAGAGGAGCGACCTATTTCAATCACTGAATATAATTTCTTGGGAAATAAGCAGATGTTTAGGGCTTTTACTGAGGAGTGCAAACCAATTACCAACCCATAAAAAGGAACAGCGCTGGAGGAGTTGCTTCGCTGCTGTGCCTGTTTGAGAAATTATCTTCAAACAGCGGATAACGGTGTGTCCCAGAAAATATCTTGGTGCTTCAGGTGAGAACACGGTTACTGAACACACTGTACTTATAATCTACAGTACTTACCCTCTGCCACAAGCTCTTCCACGGTGACTTGATACCGGCCGACAGCAAACACTTTACCGAAGTAGCTGCTGACTCCGGAGCTGGAACCGGACCCGGACGCCCCTCCGAGTCCGCCGCTCTCGGACTTTGGCATTCTGGAAAACTTCTTCATCCTTTACTTTCTCTGTCAATGCAATCCCTGTTTGGTGGTGAACCACACAGTCCAGTTCAACTCGGTTGTGTCCGACGTCCCCTATCTACTTATCTGAAATCTTTTCTTCTCCTGCATGCTCCGCGTCTGGTTCTTCTGGAGAGATTACTAGCTGTCGGGTGATACGACATGAAAGTACAGGCGTCACGATGGGACGATACAACCCCTTCGATCTCCCAAAGCTCGTACCAGTGACAGCATCCACTCACAAATGGCCAAAAACAACAACAGTTTCGTTAGCTAATGTCATCACTCTAGCTGGCTGCAGCCGTTGCTAGCATGCCTGGACGATGTGCAGTGAGGACGCGCCGCCAACAATGAGAAGAGGACAGAGGAGAAGCACAACAATGCAGCTGGCACTGGTGTTGTCTGGTGGCACCTGCGGCAGCAACGAAGCTCTCCAAGGAATATATCCAACTTAGTAGCCCTCCAGAAGCAGCGTCGGCGTTGTTAGCGTCGCACGCCGCGACTTAGTCACTTCACTCGGGCGAAACGGCTAGTTAGCTCGCTAGCTGCGGTAGTTAGCGGCTAACGATATTCGCTAGCAGCCACAGCGGTTCCTCTACAAGACTAGCCACCCCACTGCAGGTGGGCTAACTAAATAGTAACCCGAAATTCACACAAGTAAACGTCCTTTTCTTATCAGAACCACCCCAGCGAAGTCATTAGGTTCGTCTGTGTCATTTTCGTGGAGCTTCGCTAACGTTAAACTTCTAGTGACTTCCCAACGGTAGCCTACAAAATAAGTGGGTGGTTTGTTATTTACCCAATGAGAGTGACAACCTAACCTGACGTGGCTCCGCCCCCTCATATTGTTATGATTGGTGTAAGTGGAGATGTATGGAAGCCCATCAGTGGCAGGAAGAGAGAAAAAAATAATGGATTACATTATGCCAGATATGAATAAAGGTACTCATGATGAATCAACAAATTATGGCAACAGTGTTCTCTGCTTAAGATGACATAAGATAAGAAGATTTTCATCTAAGTCTGGTGAGACATGTAAATAAAGACCCAAAAGTACACAGAGGCAGTACTGATTTTCTTTATTAACTGCCCAGTAAAAACACAAGCCTGATCTTAATCCTCAGACAAACCGATTTGGCAGCAACACATATGAGATTTCAAAGCTGAGACCAACATTTTCTTTCCAAAAGGAATTCTATCATAGAGCCCACTGTAAATTTTCAAAGAGCAAGATAAGGCTGTTCACCCCTGGATGATGGTGGAGGCTGATGGGCCAGTCACATCAGCAGCTGGGCTGCTAGGGGTGAAGGTGACCAAGTGATCTCACCCAGCTTGCAAATCTTTTATTTTTTATTTTTATGAATGCAACGCATATTCAAAATCTAAATGGTTTTTCAAAAATTCATACTAATTTAATTTGGTGACAGGGTATGATTTGTAAAACAAACTGATAACAGCTCTGAGTCTGGTTCATATTTTCTGCCATCATCTGTGGTTGAAATACATGCTGGAATATGTGTCTACACCCCGTCTATACAAGTCCCAATTAAACACTAACCCTTTGTAAGCGCAGTGTGGTTACACGTTTTGACAAATAACGGGTAAAAGTTACTAGTTTTTTAGAATAAAATAGAAAGCCTTTATTGGCATTGTACAAAAATATCTAACACAATTAGGAGTGTTACTCCCAAGGAAATTAAAAGAGGAAACACTCTCCACCCGTTTCCCGTTGAGAGAAAAAAAAGTGCACTCTCTGGCACGGCACAGTGGATTTCATGTCGAGTTCCGTAGTTGATCACGGTTACTGATCACACTTGATGCGTACCGTGCCGGAGTCAGGCCTAACCGTGCCTAAGTCCACCTCTTCAAGCAGGCCTGGGCAGAGTTTAGCATGGAGCGGTCAAACAAACCGGACTTTGGTGATTAAACATGCTTAGGCATGGTATGGATCGCCTAGTGTGAGTACGCCCTAAGGTAGTCTCTCTCTCTCTCTCTCTCTCTCTCTCTCTCTCTCTCTCTCTCTCTCTCTCTCTCTCTCTCTCTCTCTCTCTCTCTCTCTCTCTCTCTCTCTCTCTCTCTCTCTCTCTCTGAGTGCTTTAGATTGGCCTAGATGAGCAGTCTCTCAGAGCTAGATCAAATGAATGACTCATAATTGATGTGCAAATTTTTATACAAGTAATATTCATGGTTTAAATAAACTATTTGACAATGACCTACATAGCTATTTTTGCTGAGCAAGATATTTGAGGGAAAGAAATTAGAGCTGTGTCCCATTTACAGGCAGGGTGTTTTCCGTGACTGAAGCAAATAAAAGCCCAGGCCCAGTTTAATAGTACTGAGACAAAAATTTTAATCAGTAAGTCAAAATTAAGAGATAGTGTCATATTTTTGACTTATCATGGGTATTTTTTTCTTGGTGGGAATGAGCTTCCATAAGAAGCAGCCAGACAATGCTCATGTATAACTGGGCGGCCTGAGTGACAGACTGAGCAGTCTGGTTGAGGTTGAGCACAAAACGGCTGGAAAGAATGCAGTGCATGGAGAAATAAACAAACCTCAGGCTGCACTAAAGTAATATGTTAGCCTCTGTCACATTTATCATCCTTTTCATTATTAAATATCCTAAGCAAAACACTATTCTCATCAGTGTCTTTGTTCTGCGTGTTAAACATTGCTGGCCTTTTTTGTAAGGCACTGTACACTGTTACTTCCTCAGTAAGTGCATAAACTGTTCTCACGTAAGTCTCTTCATTTTTAATGATCATCTACAGTGGAAAAAACATTATTTTTCACCAGACACTGCCAGTGAGGAAGTGGTGTGACAGCTGGCTCTGTGAACTACAGGTTTTGTGAACAAAGGCATGTGAGTAGGCTGGAGAATCCGCCTCATAATTCTGCACACTTTCATCCCTTCATAGTCTAACTCATGTGCAACATCACTCAACGTCACCTCTGTCGTTAATACACCAGCTTCTAGAGGTGGAAAATGTCTATTTCTGTGGGTAACCGGCCATAAATTCCATATTCAGGTCAGTGGGTATAGGAGAGCACATGGCTGAGATGGGGATTACATAAGAGATGAGGAGGAGCAGAGCGGGATCACATGACTGTATAAACCCCCATGTCTGGACACATCCTGCTTCTGCAGGGGGAGTCTTTCCTCTCTGACACACTTGTTGTTGTTTGGCTGTATGCTGCCACCTCTTGGTGTTTGAATACACAAACACACACACAAAATACAGTCCAACTAGATCATCATTTAGCAAGGAGATGTATTGACAAACATTCACTTTGCTGGAGTATCTGAGCAGAAAACTGTACCACTTCTAGGGCTGACCTCTGACCGTCTGGAAGTTTAGGGCATATCTCAATGGGTGAAGACAAACCCAGTTCATACCAACGGTCCAGAACAAACAGAAGAGTCTTTCAAAGCAGTGCAAAATAATTAAAATGAACTTTAATGCTGCCAAAGTAAAAATTGTTTTGGTTATTTAACATGAGAGATTTGTGTTTTTGACTGAGCTCTTCTCATTGGTTTGAAGTAGGCACGACGCAGAAAAAGGTGATGTGACACATTGTACCAATCACAGTTTAGCAACATTTAAGTTCAATTCTGATGACAGTTTGGTGGGTTGTTTGGCCACTGACAAGTTGACTGGGCATTGAGAGGTTGCTCACAAAGCAAGCATAACAAAAAATACTCATAGACAAACGAGCCATTTTGCTGCAACTTCTTAAACCAGTGGTTCCCAACTTGTAGGTCAGTACCCAACAGGGGCCCCCTGATAAACCTGATCACAAGATAATTACAGTGATAATAAAGACAAACCGATTACCCCAAAAAATGTACTTTTATTGGTATTATTCCGACTTCTTAATTATTAATAATTCTTGTAATGCTGGCTTCATTCATCTCTTTGGGCCTCTAAAAATCCTTCAAATTAAACGTTAGAGGAAAAATCAACAATGCATTTTTGTTAACTTCTGACAACTCAGCTCCATACTAAGACCATGACCATAAATCACAACTCTACTCACTACTCTAAGTGGCTTCATTTTAAGGTAGATTTCTGTCTTCTTCCATCTTTACAAACGTATGTTGTGCAGACCAGTATTAAGACTCCCGTTACACCTTGTAAAAAAATCTGAAACCACCAAAGTTTCCAAAGATGTTATAAGTCAAGTGCAGCAATAAAAACATGTTTCGTGTTCGAATATTTGACTGCAAACCAGCTTCAGTGAAAGAGCTGGAAGAAGCTCTCCAGCTGTCCAGTTTATGAATGGAGACTTTTCTGTGGGAAGAATCTAATTGGAGAAATCCATGGACAATCTTGCATTTCCTGGATTCATGTCAGGAGGGATAAAAGCTCGTCTCTTGAATTCTGGTCTGTTACATTTTACACTTGGCATCACACACCAGTTGGGAGTCTGGAGCTCAGCGAGCATGGGTGAACTACATGAGCCTACGTTTTTCTTAGTTTTCCCCTGTGAGTTTCATCTTCTTCACTGGAGAGTAGCTCTGTCTCCACACAGCTCTGAGAGCACACATTGTCACAGATGTTGCAGCCACAAATTAGGGGATTCATGCATGAGTCCGATACAAAGAACTTCAGTAATGCTATACGGAAGACTTAACAAAGTTCTCAGCCCATGTAAGAATGTCTGAGGGAATATAAATAGGGCATGAAAAAAAACGCACAAGGTCATTAAAAACTCAGTATTGTAGGATTATAGGATTGACATAAAATACAGTAGTTGCTCAAAAACGCTATTATTATATATTAGACAAAACAGACTTACAATGATGAGTGTACATTCAGGAATACCTTATATTCATACAGGACAATAAAAATGATAAATAATTGGCAAAATAGGTGGCTGAGGGGATGGTCGGACATGTTTACATATTCTACTGAAAACAAGAGGGTTTCAAATCATGCCTGCAATCAGGTTATTCAGGTTTTATCGACTGACTGGTTCTTAGCCACACCTGTGCCAGAAGCAGGAAGTTAATTATAAATGCAGTGTGGGATCGCGGACTTTATGGTTACTGCCATAAGCAAATCCCCGGCCTTTGTTACATCTTTCTCTCCCCTGTTTTCTGTCGTCTCCACACTATTGCTGTCCAATAACAATGATAATAATAAAAAGTACTGTGGTCTGTTATTGATAGGGCATATGTGTCTGAGAGAAGACCACACATTTTCTAATTTGTTTCTAAAGCCTGAGCAATTAATACTTTGGACTGTGTTTGTGGAAAAAGCGTCCATCACTGACGTTCTGCAATGCATAAAAAATTATGGTAAACCATATTTTAATAACATTCAGGTTGAAACACAGTGAGCCTTTCCATCAAGTGATATACCACTTTTGTTGGTGTGTGTCATGTTCCAACATTGTTTGTTCTGTTGTTACAGTCAGTTTGTTGATTAACCAGGAAGGAACCCTCCCATTGACCCTATTTAATGAGACAAAGCTGCATATTATTCAGGCCAAATATCATGTATTAATGACTCACAAACATTTTTTATCTGCATGAATATCTGCAGTTTAACAGTCTGCCTTTAAATAGGTCACAAACATGGCTTGTAATAACAGTGTTATGCTTTGTGGTGTTTTACTATTATACTGCATACACACACACGCACACAAACAAAGGGTGTGTGAGCCTTCAGAATATTAAGATGTATAGCTGTAGCCCTGAAGCGTCTCTTCCTGTTTTCCTTCAGTTTAGATAAAGAGGGAGAGATTGTTGGGGGGCAGAGTGAAGGACTCTGGGTGATTGTTTTGGCTTTAATGAGGAAAACGTCTTTGCCTTCAGGCTCTCATCCACCTCAGTAGTCTGTGAGTGTGTCTGGCCCGAGTCTGAGCGTTGACTGCAGCACTGAAACACAGAGCGACATGAGGTGCTGCAGAAAGACGATGCACAAAGTCTGTAGATTTCATTTGGAGGCAATAAGAGGCTGCAGCTGATGTGTTTTACAGCATACATAAAATGTCCAGGAATTTATGAAACATTATATTTCCTCGCAGATGTTCACGTCCAGGCAGGACTTAGAGAAACTTAGAGAGTCTACGCTTTCCTTTCCAGCAGGTTAAATTACTGTAATGGTCTTTTCTCAGTTTTCTGCAGTATTGTTGTGTTTTGTCACTTCCAGGTTAGAACACAGACTTCAGGTATTTAGGTCTACTTTACATTATTTAGGTATATTTTATGTGTGATCAAATTTGTGGTTCTGTGTAAAGGCGTAACTAAAGAGCAGTCACATTTTACTGCCTTTTGATTTAAAGTCTTCTGCTCTTTGGCTCTACCTGCAGGAATTTTGTCTGACCTTTCCGATTCTCTAGTTTACCAGCAAATGCCGTATATGAGACATTGAATACATTGCAACAATAACAACTCTACAGATGAGAAAGACATCCACCTTTTGAAGTCTGCGTTCTTTTTGTCACGACACGTTTTTGGGCAACATCTGAACATTTAATTTCCAAAACTGCATAAACCCAGGGGGTAAAACATCTGAATATCAACATTTAAAGTTAGTCAGTTTAAGGTCATCATTTAATCATTTGCTCAAGTCACCTCAAGTCATGTTACTTTTTCTAAAATGAACCAGATATGATTTTACTTATTGTTATTTTTAAATTTATTTTTCAGAGCAGATGTCACAGTTTTAAGCAGCTCAAGAAAAAAAAATCATCTTTGAACAAAACTTCGATTTACCAAGAAAGTTCTCCCAGACTCCCCTCAGCTCCTGACATTCTTCCAATATTTAAATGACATCTCTTAGCAGCACTGTCTCACAGATTTCTTACAACTTACTCGGATGATCAGGAGGTTTTAGTCTCCAGATACGTGTGAGTTATGAATGTGTCTGGATATTGTCTGTCTTCACAAGGCCATCTGGCATTTTTAAACCGAAGGCTGCTGCAAATGAGTTGTTATTGATTTGTTTTGAACCTGTTCTTCCTTAATGGACTGATTGTCACGGTATGTCAAACGAGGAAACCGGAAATCAAGGGAGTGGGCCCCGATACAGACAGAGCAGGTTCAGTTTAATACTAAAATAAAACACTGGAATACAATAAGGTGAAGGCTGGCAAGGGTCCAAATCAGGCAAGCAATCCACAAAGACAAACTTATCCAAAAGGGAGCAGGCAATAAACAAAAACCAAAAGCTACAGAAAATCAGCTAGGAAATCTAAAACACTGGGAAAGAACAGGAACGTGTGACAACAGATAAAGGGAGCACACAGTGAATACAAAAGTGAGGAGAGAATAACTAGATAGAAGTGAAACTGCTGGACAGAAAATCAAGGTGGAAACATTGAAAGGCAGGATAAGTACACAAGATAGTACATAAATAACTGTATATATTGTTTTATTTTATTTCATGTTACCATATTTTAATATAGGCCTAAACTTAATTATATGTTGTGCGTGTAGCATGAAGGAACTACAAATTTAATTTCGTTATTCAGCCTTGTGCTGTATAGTGACTAATAAACAACCTGGTACCTTGAAGACACATATGGAAGGATACTTTCAAAACAAAAAAGGAAACAAAACCATTGCAGTGAGCCTGTTTCAGTATTGTGCATTGTTTGCGATTTGTCTGTTCTTTTTTATCCAAAGTCTGTTCTACCGTTCAGATGAAATGAGTAAATGAACAATAACAACTATGAGGTCATCAACTTTCAGTATTTTATTCTTATTATAAACTCAACAAAAAAAGTAACGCCCCTTTTTCAGGACGCTGTTATTTAAAGATAATTCTGTAAAAATCCAAATAACTTTACAGATCTTTATTGTAAAGGGTGTAAACAATGTTTTTCCATGCTTGTTCAATGAACTATAAACAATCAATAGACATGCACCTGTGGAATGGTCGTTACGACACTAACAGCGTACAGACGCTAGGCAATTAAGGTCACAGTTATAAAAACTAAGAACACTAAAGAAACCTTTCTACTGACTCTGAAAAACCAATGTTAATAAGCAATAAATTGTTTCAATAAATTGCAATGTCTGTACTGTGAGACACCTAAGAAAGCACTACAGGGAGACAGGAAAGACAGCTGATCCTCACAGTGGCAGACCACATGGGACAACACCTGTACAGGGCCACACCAGATACTGATTATTACTTTTGATTTTGACTCCCCCGTTGTTCAGGGAAACATTTTTCCATCTCTGTTACTCACCTGTCTTTGTTCAGTTTTTCTCTTAGTTGCTTAATCTTTTTGTGTTCATACAAATATTACCACATGTTAAGTTTGCTGAAAATAAAAGCATTTGTATGAGACAAGACATTCCTTTTTTTATTTATAGATCACTGAGCTGCATTACTATCAGGAAACTACTACTCTGATCTTTACTTAATAACTTTTATTAACTATGTACTTTAATATTTATTCTTCTAATTTGCCAGAGTCAGACAGTTTGTGATTTGTGGATTCTAATAATAATGGCTGAAAAATAAAAGTGAAACAAAAAGTAATATGGGTGACAAATCAAAAAATAGTGTAATGATTAGATTGTCAACCTATGATGACATTGTAATGTATTACTAACTTATTACAGTTTGTAAACTTTGTGTCACAAAATCATTTTATCAAATTATAAATAATACATGATTAACAATTAGATTTGACTTGCCTTATAAATTGATGGATACAACAGTACTGTTTACTGCATTATAGAGCAATTTGGATAAGCAGCTATTTTTGAAAGTATATTTAATTATATTTTAACAGTTATTACAACACACTGGCAATGTAACATCTTCACTATTAAATGGCTAAAACAAAAAGTAGCAACAACCCCCTGTCCTCTGTCTTCATCAAATAATTTAGCAATTTTTACATTCCTACACTGAAGGTATTTGATCACTCGGAGGAAAGCTGGGAAAAGGAAAATTGTAATGTATCAATAAAAAATTCAGAAACAAGAAGTTCCGTACACACATGGAAATCAGCTCAATAATAAATACATAAAAGTGTGAGGATGTACAGTTCACACATTTTATGAGTAAACGTAAACACAATACAGGATAGATATGTATAAACATGAGCATGTACGATACAATCGGTTGATATAAATGAGAAATGAATAAATGCACATTTTAATAAATAAACATAAAAACTGTCTAGTATATTATTTGTAAAATCATTAAATACAGAAGTTCCTGAAATACAAGAATGTATTTAATATGTCTATAAATTTTGATTGTTTCATATGTTTTTATGACACAGATCTCTCTTAAAAGACCTCCTGATTTCGATGAGACTAATTCGAAGGATACATAATAACATAATCAGGGGAAGTTTCTGTATGAAGGACAACAATGTGCATCTCCTATAATCATCAAGTGCAGTAAAACACTTCTACTTATCTTTGCAGTTCAGAGTTTCCCCAAATATGGCCTCTGCAAGCCTCTCAAAGCCCCCTGAGAGACACTTGAAAAGCTTGAAACCCCTGCAGCTGAGTCAGGGTTGCCCCCTGCTGGTGACTTTAAAGTATTACCATACTGTTACTATGTAAAGAAAATTGTTTAACAAAATAAACAAAATCACCAGCTGAAGAAGCTGAAGGACAACAGTGACACAAGATCAAATATAATAATTTATCTGGTTACTGACAGGACTACAAGGAAGTTCAATAGTCTGCACTATGCTGCACACCACATCACCATAGTGGAGGAGAGGTAAATCTCAATCTTTTGTCAACAATCGATGCACTATTGTTGGTCAAAACAGTATTAAGCAAAAACTAAAATAAACATTTGAGGAACCTAAGTGTGTAATAAGGTGACTGCATTCCTCTGACTTCATGTATTCTATGTACAATCTTAAATCTTAAGATATATTCTAACCATGTTAACATCTGCGACTGTTTTTTTTTGTTTCGGTGTAGCCTTGTTTTGTAATTTCCAAATATATATATTATTTCCCAGAGGGTTTCCAGTAAAGAACTATGCAGGATGTGTATGTAAATTCCCTCAATTTAAGCTCTAAGCGCAATTAAATCCCTCCATATTATTCATGAATTATTTATTTAGTTGTGCCACTTGATTTGTGGAATTGTATGCGTTCCTATAGAACTTCCATATTTTTGAAGGTTTAGCTGACCTGCTGTGCATTGGCTGCATTATGCTAGCAAGTAACTGGAATTATATACTTCAAATTACTGTAACTAGGACGTAATTATATTGCATTGTTTTAGAAAACAGAGGAAATTGTTAGTAAATTATTAAAACTTTGTGAACAACTTTGAAAACTATTTGATACATGTAGAGTATTTGTTATGTGAGTAAACACAATTATGACAAAACTGCTTATTTTATGTTTATATGTTGAGTCAGAATCTGCCTAAGAAACAGTTCATGTCATCATTTAATGATTTAAAAAAAACTAATAATCAGTTGGATTGAACCATTCAGTTAATAAATGACAAATGCCTAACAAGTTATCTGATCACAAAGTCATCAAAAACACTCAAATCCATTTTCATCATTTACATCAATTATTTTTTATTCATTGACAAATCATTAATTCAAACTGAATCATAATTTTTTGAATGCAATTTTAAACAGTTGCAGTCAGTGATTTAAAAAAAGTGTGTCTTCTATTCTGAAGATTTTCAGCAAGGATAAACTTAATTTTTTATAATATAGAAGTCATTTTTTACTGTGTACTTGCTGCACTACATCTGTACAGTAGTGTTAATTTTTAACTTGGCTGTCTGTTGCTCTGGCTGTGCTCATGTTTGAAATCAATCTTTAATGGTCTTAATCTCTCTCAAGACTTTGAACCTTCATGATTTCAAATCACGTCTGTCTATCAAAGCTTGCTCTAAGACTGTAAACAAGTTACCAGTTTAGTAGTTTGAAGATGAAAGTAAAGCATCAGAGAACGACAGAGGGCCTGCGGTGAGGGAGAGGGAGCAGATTTCTTCTTGGCCTCTGGCAGACCTCAAGTGTTAGTCCTCTCTTCAGCTAATGCACATCACACAGTCCCTGTGATCGCCCGACAGATCTGACAGGAGGACAGTAACAGTGTCTTCCCACCACACTGCCCGGAAATGCAGCAGGTGAGTTTAGTCAGCTGGGTTGTTGGGAGGATACAGACTGGAGTTTTAGTTTAGTCAAAATCAAGTCAATTTATTTATATTGTGCCAAATCATAACAGAAGTTGTCTCAGGTACTTTTCATTTAGATCAGATCTAGACTGTACTCTTTATGATAAACATAAAGAGCTGAGGTTTAGCACAGGGTAGCTTCAACTCAAGACATTCTCAGTTCTCTGGGAAGTTTTACATTGAATTGTTTTTTTCCATTTATGAATAGCCTTGACATTACGCTGTGGTTTTCTCTACCATATTCGAAGCTAAATGGCTATTTGCTTTTGCACTGGGTAGGGATGTGTTTGGGCAATCTACCTTTAGAATTCACCAATTGGTGCGTGATTACAACATCATTGGCGCTATAGCTGTTCAGTGATAATTATAATTTATTTGTGTTTGTTAAAATGAAGTGTTCACATTTTACTGTACAGTACAACAGTAGAACTTTACAAGCCAACATTTAGATAGCTTCCCGGAAAACATGTTGGTGATATCACTTTTTGTTACTTCACTGTCTGTAAACATCAACATATTGTTGAACAAATGCCCCCAAAACCCCCACATTTTGCATTTACATTATGGGTACAATATATTAAAATATTTCTACTAAATCTTGCAGAAAAAAACATTCACATTAGTTTACTGTCATCTTCACTGATGTAAGATTTCATTTTTCATTTGTACTTTTTTGTGAAAAGAATCAAATATAATGGATATTTTATACAGACAATCATGGGTTTCAACATTTTTTTATTACTAAAAAAGGCACCAAATACAGGCATCATGTTGATAGCATTGTTATTTTCCACAAGATGATAGCACCAAAAATATATTGTCATTTCCCATCATTTCCTGTTCCCGTGTTTATTTTGATAGGCACACAGTTAAAAGAAAACAGGAGGTGGGATCAGAGAGGGGAGTGGAGAGAAACACGTCCACATCTCACACAAGTTTTTTCTTTTGCAGTGCTCTCCAACCAGTGTCATACACTTAAAAAATTACACTTACTTTTACATCATGGGTACATCAGTAGCTGAGCGTAACATAATACATCATAAGAGGGTAACAAAATAATACATACATGAGAAAAAAAACATTTTAGTGAGATGTGAGTAACTAAAAAGTGAGGGGATTTGTGTCTTTGGGCAGAACGAAGGCAGGTAGACACACATCTCTTATAAAATACATCATTTTAAAAAATGATTCTTTCAGTAGAACAGTAGTAAGGCTAAAGCGCTCAGTCATGTGGACGGGATCTGAAACCTTTGTTGTCTTAACAATCACATGGAAATGTCCACTTTCTCACTCTTGGAAAAGAAAAAGAAAACACTTTGGATGATTCGTTTTGAAATTCATGAGGAAAAATACTGCATGGCACTTAATATTGGCAGCTATCAGAGTACAGTACAAACAAGAAAATAAGAATTTGTGTTGAAACAAGAAGAATTATCTCTTTGTTCAACGTGAGAGTACAAATGTCTCTAAGTAAGGCTGAAATACGTTTTTTAAAAATGCAAATAAAGTTCCTGCTTATGAGGGAAGGATTAACAAAGGGTATGGCATAATTGCACTTGAATAGGTATCATTCATTTTTGTTATTATTTACACTCTGCACTCATTCAGCCTCGGACAATAGCAGCACAATGTACGTGCTTAATACTTTCACAGCAGTCAGAAGCAGCTGTAGCCGATGTAGAAGCCACTCCACGGGAAAATGAGACTTTGTTCTGTTTAATCAGAGTTTGCAGAGTTCATTTTTCAGCAGAAACAGTGGATGATAAATGCTGAAAAGGAGGACTTCGACACTGGCTGCAACTCTACAGTTGTAATATTTAGTAGCAGTGAAATGACTCAATGCAGCAAAGTAGTGTTTTTTTTGTCAGAATAATCACCAGTGTCTGAGCTACCAGTCACCATTTTGGTGCTAAAAAGGATGTAAATGTCAAGTAAGACAGTGATGAAATTAGCCACAGCTTCAGATAGAGTTTGGATGATCAGACGCAGATGTTTTGGCTGTTTCACGCAGCTGAGTGGTTTATGGATTCCTGAGGTAGCCCAGTTGCGAAATGATTACAACGCTGCGTATCTGTCTGCACGTCACACTCTTCCCTTTTTCAAAGTGGTATAAAAATACATTAACAAACATCTCGTTCCTTAAGTACAAACTTTCTTTTAGAAAATACCTTTTTTTATTTTACTTCCTCCTCCTCCTCTTCCTCCTCCTCTCCTTTCCTTCCTCGTCAGTGTTTCAGACCTCAGTGCCATCGTTGAGGTTGTTGTGGAGTTTGACCTCCAGGTTGACCTGTTTGACCTTGGCCTTGCCGTTGGGCTCCTGGTTGCGGTTGAGGATGTTGATGTTCCTCACTGTGCAGTGTTTGCTGCTGAAGTTCTTCTCCACACACTTGTCCATGCACACTTCCACCTTGGTGTTGAGCGGATACTCCTCGTACACTTTCTGAGCTTTCTTGCTCTTCTTCTTGCCCGACTGTCGGCAGCGGCGGAACAGGAAGCAGGAGGCCAGCAGGACCAGGACCAGCAGGGTGACGGCTGCCACTCCCCCGCCCACCGTGCTGCCCATGTGGGCGTTGAAGGTTGCTGTGGGCCCGGCCTCCAGGTAGAGCGACTTCATGTTGGTGCCGTTCTTCACCTGGTCGCCCTCATTGTCGTAGATCAGCGACTCGTCCAGCGTCAGACGCCCGCTGCGATCAACCAGGTCGCGCTTGGAGCGGCTCAGCTCATAGGTCAACGAGCGCTGAATCCTGGGGCTGGACCGCGACTCCGGGCTGATCACATAAATCACCTGCAGGTACCACTGGTGCCCCGCCTCCACCTGTCAATCAATAGAGAGAAAGAAGGAGGGGGTTAGCTACTGCACTGAACAAATCTGTCTTTTATTTCAGCAGCCTGGATTCACCAACATTTTACCATAAGTGCCACTTTTGAAAAGTCACAATGTAAAGACTTTATGCTTTGACATCCAACTGCCTGTTAAATCAGCGAACAACGTAAGATGCTTAAAGAGAGTCCAGTGAAATATCATCGCACTCCTATAACATCATAAGATTCAAAAAACTCTAATTCAATGCAGACAATTGGAGAAAAGTTGTTGCCTACATTACCCACAATGCAACTGCCCACTATTCACTTTAAATTAGGTAACATGTTCATGGTAACAGTCTCTGATTGGTGGAAGCTCATTTAAGCTTGTGGGAAGTTGGCTAAACAGATAAACATCAACATTTCTCAAAAATAAGTCCACAATATCCAGGTCTGTATGCTCATGTAAAGTTGACTTTACACAATTAAAACATAAAAGCTCCTAGTCTTGTTCCCCATGAAAATAATAATCCCTAAAATATATCTATGGGAACCTGAATTCAGGAAGTAAACGTCCATCAAATCACTCAATGGGGGAAGAAGTTCAACACAACACATGATGTAGCGCAGGTGTTTCCACACACCTTGTAGAGAGCATCAACCTTCATTGTAAAGCCGTCGACGCCCGGCATGGCTGTCATGGACTGCAGCTCTGGGATATCTGACGCTAAGTGAGCCTCGAAGGGAACATCATGGAAAAATTTGTCACAAACGTCTGGCTGTTTACGATCCTGCAGAGGAAACATGAAGAGAGAAAATAATCAGAGCACTTTAAAGTCAATGTATGTTCCTATGGCACAAAGTTTTCTTTTGAAAAAGTCAGGTTTGTTCCTTATCTACCTGTTGGAAGTTACAAAAAATGTAAATAATGAACTCAACCAATGGCTCTATATGGTGACATTCAAGAAAGAATTGTCTTCAACGCTGTCTAAAAAATAGTGTAGATGAAAGGTATAATTCCACAGCTTCTGACCGAGTGGAGAATTTCTGCTGCAGATTACGATGGTTTGTCAACGACAACAACGTCAGTAATTTAAATAACCCACAGGCTTTGAACTGTCATTAATGCTGTAGGTGAAACGACACATTTTGAACAAGCACTGCACAGTTTAAAAAGCATAGGGAGGTGTCACTTCAGCCCCTGTGAACAGGCACTGCACTAGTACTCTTAATGACTCAACATCTACTGTATCCATTTCACATTAAAAGGCTTCTAGCAAAGAAAGTATTTTATTGTGAAACAACAGCAGAAGCGTGTTCAGTCTGAAAACATTTGGCACCGCTGTCTGCGGTTTGCAGGTTGAACGACATGTTTCCTTGAAACGTTGTGCAACTGTCCCCAACGGGCTTTGAGGTATGTTTTCTCTGATTACCCTTATGTGGCTCACCTCTGCTGATTGGACTACGTTTAGAACCCTAAGGAACAAGTGCACCTTGATGATAAGAAATTCCAAATCAGAGTTTTATCTGAAGACAGTTACAGAGAATCCAAATAACCCCGCAATATTCTGGAAAGTAATTAAAACCATGTCAGGTACACATATTGCTTCAAGCCTCCCTGAACATATTCTGGTTGGCTCAGATGAAATAAAGGATAAAGCTGCAATGTTCAGTCAGTTAAACAAACACTATCTGTGCTGGGTCTGCAGTTGACAGCAAATGTAAATGCACCTGTCCCATATTCTGCCGAGCTGCAAATGATAGAAAACTGGATTTGTTTGATTTTAAAACTATTTCAGTTGCTCAAATTTGTAAAGCTATGAAAGTCATTGACCACAAAAAACCTGCAGGTCCCAACAATCTGGATCATTATTTATTACTGCTGCTATGGTGGTAATAAACGATCTTATGGTGCCTTAGACAGAAAACAGGGGTCTATTTTGGGACCTATTCTGTTCTCTATTTTTATAAATGACTTAGGTAAGGACATTCAAGCAAAAATACACTTCTATGCTGATGACACTGTCATTTATACACATGCTCCTTCCATAGCACAGGCTGTGCAAGAGCTTCAGATTGCATTTCAGTCATTACAAACTGCTCTGCTCATTTTAAAACTGGTTTTAAATCCTCAGAAAACGAATGGTCTTCTCAAAAGCTCTCCTACAGTTGCTTGCTGATCTTTGCATTTTTACGTCTGATGGTAAATCCATTGAAAGGGTGCCCACATACAAGTACTTAGGTATATGGATAAACGACAAACTTTTATTTAAATACATATTCCTAATCTAGTTAGGAAGCTAAGAAGATTGGCTTTTATTTTAGAAATAAATCTAGCTTTAATTTCAATGCCAAAAAAACACTTGTGGAAGCTACTTTTCTGTCTGTGATTGACTATGGTGACATATTATATATGCACTGAGCCTCCTCCATCTTATGGAGCCTTGATTCAGTGTATCATGCATCTCTATGCTTTATTACAAATGTAAAGTCCCTCATTCACCATTGCATTCTTTATGATCTGGTGGGTTGGACATCACTGACCACCCGCAGACACAACAGCACTGGCATATTATTATACATAAAGGCATGCTAGGTAAACTTCCAGCTTACCTCTATACCCTTCTCTGTCTCAGTCCTACTAGTTACCAGATACGCTTCTCCAAGTGGTTGCTTTTTAATGTAACCATGGTTTTGACAGATCTGGGGAAAACTGCATTTTCATACTATGCTCCCTGGGCATGGAATAATTTGCAAAAAGATCTTAAATTAGAAACGTGTATATCTATTGATAAATTTAAGAGCGTCATAAAGAATGTGGTGAAGGAGACATTATGTATTTTTTTGTAGCATTTTAATATGTTGTGTTTATGTATGGCTGCTACCTTGGCTGCCAGGTCTCTCTTGTAAAAGAGATTTTTGATCTCAATGAGACTTCCAGGTAAAACAAAGGTAACATTAAAAAATAAAATAATACTGATTATGGTAATGATATTTGACCTGAGGGTGGCAGTATTTTGAATAACGGTCTTTAAATATGTACCCCAGACCAGAGTAAAGAAAATATATATTTGTACCAGCAGTAGGAAGCGATGCTTCAGGTGCTTGTTGGGCTGGATGCAGCCGTACTGTGGCCCCTCGTTGTACAGCGTTCCTGTGGGGTCAAAGAAGGGAACATATCCGTCCCTGCCAGTGCAGAGGTAAACCTTCTCCAGCTGCAGTTTGTAGGCTGCGTTCAGGTTCTGCTCAGGGTTCCACAATACTCTGCCATACAGAGTTTGACCTGCAGGGGGCAGCAGACAGATCAGGACAGGTTTTTATTTTATTTGTAGAAGTGCATAAAAATGTTTCAGTTTCTTCTGCATAAACCACAAGAATTCTTGATCTGTGACTTAGAAGAAGTCAAGATTACAACATTATCTTGGTAAGAACTTCTTAGTAACTGATAACATGAAATAAATTCAGATCCTACACCGGTCGTTTGCAGGTTTTATGATGAAGAGGATTTGTTTGTATATGGCTGAAAGAATATGATTCATAACCAGGATATGGATGTAAGAAACAAAGCAGGACAGTGTGTTGTTAAAATTCAAAGAAAGGTCAGTAGAGAATCTCCTAAAATTATTTAAAGAGGTCATATTATGCGTTTTTGTGCATGTAATAGGTTTGCAAAGTGAAAAAGCCCAAAGTCCACCCCAAAGAGAGTTCCCATCTCCCACAGAAAACTCTGTTCTGAACTGCTTGAAAACAGCTCGTTTGTAGCACAGCCATTTTCCTTTGATCCCTGTGACGACACAGAGAAACACGCATCATAATGCTCGCCATTGCGGCTAATCCGACACTGAGCTGCAGCAGACAGTGACAAGACAACCGCCTACTGCCTCTCCTCTCCCTTCCAAACACTAGCTACCCTCCAGGCAGTCAATGGACATAAAATTGTCACTGTGATGAAGAGACAGAGCTCAGTTAAAACTTTATAGATGAAAGATACATTTGTTACAGATTAATAAATCACCACTCTGAAACTCTTGCTCCAGTCTATGTTGCTAAGATGGTAAGGGGAACATATACAGCTTAATCTACGCCGAAGAGGCTTCTCATGACTTGCCCTACTTTGCTTCTGATTAGCTAGAAGTCCGTATCTATGAACTGCGCATGTGCAACTCCTACAAGAGAAAATATTTCTAAAAGGCTGTTTCAAGAAGGTTAGTTCTGTTTCTCTCCTTTCATACCCATGGAGAATGCTCCCTTGTAGTCCATCTCAGCCATAGACACATCAGCGGTAGCCGGGTCCATCATGAACACCTTCTCATTGTTACACAACTGGAACTCCGTGTTGAGGGAGTAAACCACAGGAACAGGCCGGTTGGTCTGCTGGAAGGCGATCGGCACCAGAAACCTGACGGAGAACAGCAAGACAGTACAGGTTTCATGTGACCTGGCTCCCTAAAATATGTCGTCATCAAACCACAAGAGTTTGGACTCAAGCAGGGACTTACTTCTCTGGAGCGTGAGCCGTGCAGGACAGAGGTTTGTCACCGGGGTCGATCCAGGGCTGAGTGGGCTGGACAGTGCAGGGGATCAAGAAGACTGTGTACTCCCCAGAATAGTCCTTCCTGTTGAAGGATACACATTAAGACAACACAGAAAGGTTATTACCAATGCACAGTGAGTTACAATGAAGGATCAAAGGGTTGATCTTCTGAATCCAAAGGAGCATGATTAAAGAAATCAGAAGTCAAACATTGACTTAAGGTTTTCCACATAAAGTGACATTCTAGTTGTTCCACAAGGAACTGTCTGAGGCTCCCTGGAGAAATCCTACTCTAAAAAGGTCTGAAAGTTCCCAATATCCTGATGTTTATGTTTTCCTAAATCTTAAATCAAATTTGGTTACGTTTGTTCTTTACTTTAAATGTCACTGTTGAGCAAATGATCAACATTTACTAAAAACTACTAACTGAACCACTTTCATATTTCCCATCCAGCTGAACTGAGAAATGTCAGTGTGATTGAAAAACGAATGGTAGCCTTCCTTCACCCCTTCTGATTACGGCTGTGGATGAACCGACTGACCTGCTGTAGGAGCTGGTGGCTCTCCACAGCTGGTATGGTGAGTCAAAGGTTTGAGCGCTCCACAGCAGCTGTATGTCAAACTCGATGCCTCCGAGGTGGTCGGGCGCCATCAGGTGGGACTTGTGGCCCGGCAGAGTGTGGTGTTCAAGGACAAACTGACCTGGAGGAAGGAAATTTGGAAATATGACACCAAAATAACCCTCTGTTCTCTTTGTCTATCAGTCTTCTAAGTACATTTGTTGTATTAATACGACAGCAGACACCTTCTAAAGAAAAAACAAGGAGGTATGGACTTCTGTCTGACCCAAAACATATGAAATGTTGTGGTGGATGTACTGAACTGACCTCTGAATTTTGCATGAGTTTTGAACTCAATCACCAGTCGTCCGTCTTCTCTGATGTAGATCCTGATGATCTGCAGTCTGGCTGAGAGGACGCTGTCAGTCTGGATACCTGCAGACAGGAAGCACCAGCCAAGGGTGTCAAAGGTCAGATCGAGGTTGGATTAAAACACTGGTTTAGTTTTGTTAAATAAAACAGCATATATGGATTCTGATCATTTCACATAATGTGTCAGATGTTTGCAAACAGGGACCAAATCCATCCCTAAATTAATCTTAAAAGAAAGTTTTAAAAAAGCATGTAAACTGTATAAAGTTGTGGATTTTCATCCTGAACCTCTTCTGCTCCGTTTTCACAATAAATGCCTGGAAAGATAAAAATGATTTGCTTTCAAAAGCTGCAATAAATGTTCTCATAATCATTTGGAAGAGACTCTTTGTTTTGCGATACACAGAGTAGGTTAAACTTTAAAAGTGTATGTAGTGGATCCAGAAGAAATGCATAATGGATGCCTTGCAGTGACTTCATTTTATGATTTGCTCATAAAGCGATAAAGTCAGTTTCCTGACCTGTCCTCCAGAGTACGGTGTCGTAGAAGAAAGAGAACTCCATCTCGGTGTGATGCTCCAGAGAGGCCCAGCCTCTCGGTGCCGTCACGTAGATGTACGACACATAGAGAGGTACCTGCACCGTCAGGAAGGACTGGGCAGAGTCCCGAACCTGGAAGAACAGCAGCTTTGTTTATATTGGTTCTGCACCTGGGGGCTGGGAACCCTCAGAAGGTCATATAAGGATTTGAGCACCTGCTGTGATTGAGTACTTGAGTTCTTGTGGTGTATATGTCATGCAACATTTTCTCCATATTTCTCCTATTGTCTCCGCCAAGGATCTTATGACTTTTAATTTGTTTCTAGAAAGCTGGTATACTTCTGTGAGACTAACAACTGATTGAGCTTTATAGTTCACCTTGGAAACATCATTTGACAAAATCTCTATTCACTTGCTCGTTCTGGAGACTCGGATGGTATGGTGCATGTTGTTTTCATGGCCAAGAATGGACTTTCAAAGTGCTCAGAATAATGTAAAGTGTGAACAATTCCATGACAAGTGACCAAACATGTAATGATGAAGACAGTGTGACATTGGGGTCAAAAGCCCCAGAACAACTTAATAGTGGACCTTGAGGGGAGTTTTATAATAATTGATTACATTTTGGTGATGATCCAGATCAGGTTGGAAAGCTACTCAGTCGAGGCATCTGCTACGTAGTTAAGTAGTTCTAATTGATAGATTTTCGGTGGTCACAGAAAGAACGTGCTCTTGACGGTCTGATGTACCTGGAAATCAGCGGTGACTGAGCCCCCGCAGACGTCGATGAGCTCGGTCATGTCGTAGTAAGCATCAAAGGTCCAGATGCAGCTCTTGAGGTTGAGGTGCTTGTAGAGCTGGATGCTCTTGGCCTCGCGGACGTTTGGGTTGAACTGATAGGGGCGGTCATAACCCGGCCCCAGAGAGATGCTGTCGTAGGATACATCGTCCAGGAAACCTGTCTCTGTGGAGGAATGTTGTCAAAGTTTGTATTAGCAGAAAAAGATCTTAGAAGTCCACAGAAAACAATATTTTCTGATTTAAACAAAGATCTGGTTAATGTTTAACCACCATTCTAATCCATTTTACAAGTTATATTACATAACAGATAACTACATAAGAAGTATTTCAGCTTGGTGTCGAAATACCAGATGATAACTCTCCCTAATACAGAGTTCACCATGAGTTTTATCCTGTTTCATGTTTCCTCCCCTGTTTTATGTGTGTTTATGGGAGTGTGTGTGACTGACCGGAAAGACCCTGTAGGTCTTTGAGGGTAACAAGGTTGGAGCAGACGTGTTGCTGCCTATAGATGGACTCTGACAGGAGGAAATGCAGGTTGTACAGCGGCATGGTGGACACCAGGGGGAGCATGCCGTCCTGATGGGGGATCTGCACTGAAATATGGATACTAAACAAGGACACACAGGGCAGGAAAGAAAATTAACAAAAACAGTTTTGGTTTATGCAATTTAAAAAGCCACCATCCATCTGTCCTTTCTCACCGGTTGGGGTGTTCCTTGTGCTTGACGTCCAGGTATTTGAGTGTGGCGATGAAGGACTGAGCCTGGAAGCCTCTGGCGGTTCCCGTGGTAACCGGCGTGTGGCAGATGGAGCCCTCTGTGCCGATGGTGGCGATGTTGCTTCTCAGCGGCGTTCCAAGGTGACCAGCCTTATCCCTGGCCTGAGCAACGCAGCGAACGTGGAAGCGACGGCTGAAATAAATACTGTCCAGGACCTGAGAGAGACAGCAGTGCAGGCAGGGTGAGTGAGACCAAAGCCAACATCATTTGTTATTGATGTTTTGGCAGTGATCATCTTGGCTCCATCTATTCCTTTTCAGAGATCCCAACTCACCATGTGGTTGACGCTGGTATACGGCGTGGTGTCTGTGACTGTCTCAAAGGGGGACCGAGCGCCGCTGGTGTCGGTGGGTGCCGCCACTTCCCAGGAGAAGTGAACTTGGGTCTGGTTGATGCCTGCCTCCTCACAGCGCTCCTTCATCACAGAGTACTTGGGGTAGTGAGGGTCACAGGGGGTGACACACACCAGAGGGTAACCTGGAGAGGGCGTCTTCTTACTGCCTTCCTTTGTCACCTCCTGGACATGATCATAGTCGGCGAGAGACACCACCTGAGGAGGAAGGAGGATGGGTAATGATGACATTTTATTTGCTTGAAATTCTACTTTCTTTTCATCTTTCTGTCATTGTTTCTATTTGAACACCGTCCAGATGATTTGAGTAGAGCACAAACACAGATGAGATTCCTGTTGAGGAACTGAAAGGCATTTGGGGTCAAATCACACACCACATTTTATTTAAATGGCATTTGAACATAGCTGAATTGATGTCCTCAATGTAAGTGGTTCTGGTTAAATGCAAAAGAAATGTAACAGCCTGTAAACAAACGCCTGAAGGAAAATGCTGCCCATGTTTCCTGCTGCTGTTTTGGAGTTACTGAATATGTATTAGAGGAGAGGAGTGCTTTTGTTTGGAGTGGAGGCGTTTCTGGTTTCTAGCTCCAGGCACTTGAAGCGCTAAAAACATGTTACACTCTGAGCACTGCTGGAACAGACAAAAGCTTACGTTCTCTGTTGAAGTCACAAGCAGTCCTTCAAAAAGCTGCCAAATACGTGTTGTGTAGCAGTTTGTCCTGCTGTTCATCTTTATGTTGTTCTGTGCGTGTGTCATTATCAAAGCAGACATGTTACATTTAACATTTCGTACAATAGGCGTGGCAGGGAGGATGAGGCTGCCTGAAGCCTCCTGGTCCAGAATGGTCACTGTGGCCATAGTGATCTCCCCGAGTACCGCCTCCACAGGGTCATCAGGTCCGAGGACCAATGAGAAGGACTCGTGCCACTCCCTGTCCTCATTGGACAGAATCTCCACCTTGAACAGGAAATGGTCCATCCCTACAAAGTGAAGCAAAGGCAGAATTTTAAGCCATATTTAGTCTCTAGATTTACAAACACACTTGTACATAACTTGTAATTCTAAGCACTGACCAGGGGTGAATTTAAGCACTCGGCTCTTGGGATTGTAGTCCACTCCAGACTGGGCCGATCCGTCCCGGGTGCTGCAGCGGATCTTGGAGGTCCGGTCCAGATCCCCCCGACGGATCACCTTTATGTCAAGCACCTCAATGCCATCTGGACCAGGTGGCTCTCTCACCTGGTAGGACGCCTGCTCAAACTCAATGGTGGGAGCTGGAGAAACAGTAGAGGACGAAAGGTCACAGAGCTGCCCTGTTACTTAACGTAAACGTAAAAACAATAGAGAAAAATTTATTTGTGTGCAAAATCTGATCTAAATTGTTTTCTTTCTTGTGTTTATGACCAAAGAACAGGTAAATTTAAGGTTCTGCCAGGATAATCTTTCTAAATTCCTAAATTTTGAGGCTGAAGTGCACCACTAACCCATTTTCTAAACAGGACTAAAAGCATTCATGTTTTCTTAGTTTCAATCTCTTCATGCACTCTAAACACAAGGTACATATTGTGTGTTAGTGAGTCGTGTAACATTGCTGTCATGTCTTTCTTTTGACTAGAAACAACTGCCCAAACTATTTAGATCACACTTACAAATTGATCACAGAAAATGTTTTTTCTCACTTCTCAAAAAGCAATGCTGAATAGTTATATTACAGAAAACCTTTTGGCATCTCTACTTATAGTACAACAACAACATATCTGATATTTAAATAAAACTAATATCTGAGTTTAGTTGAGGCTGTTCTCATGATCTATGACTTTCATGAAATTTAGACAAATCAAATCCTACCAAACATTTTCTTTCATGAACAAAACTCAGGAGCCACATTATTTCAGAGACTACGTCTATACACCAGCAAACAGCAAACAAATCTGCTGTAAATCACATATGAGGCGCCTGCTTACCATCTTCATCGTTGGTGATAGTGATAGTGACAATGTCACTAGCGCCCACCATGGCGCCACTCCAGTGGTCACCAAGTGGTGTCCCAAGATGCACCTGGAACTCCTCTTCGGGCTCAAAAACAGAGTCATCATTGATGTGAACGGTGCAGTTTTTTACCTGGGCAATAAAACAAAACATGTGAATGGGCAGGCAACTGACAAAAAAAAAAAAGATACTAACAGACTTGATCTAGATATTTTGGACAAAATTCTACCTTCTCTCCTTTGAGGAAAGTGATGCGTGACTCATCAGCATTCTTCCTCTCCTCAAAGTCGTCCATCACCATGGCCGACATGGTCCGAGTGAAACACCGCACTGATGACTTGAAGGACAGGTCACCTGTACGGATGATGGGGATGTGCAGGACACTGTCTTTCTCCTTCACAATGTAGGCACTCTTCTCAAACTGCATGCTGGGAACTGAGAGGAGAGATGATGGCTGTGAGAAAGCTGACTCTAAATTCTTAGTACTGGTAAATGTAATTGAGATATCAATCATTCATAAGGCATATGTGATGTCAGAAGCCTGAAATAATTTTTTTTTAAATGCATATTTGATTTTAAGTGAATGTTTTATTAAAGTCATTATTGTGTGTACATACTGTCCTGGAAGGTGTCAGTGATGACAACGTTGGCTTCATAGGGCTCTTGGAGGACAGCACCTTGCGGGGAACTGAGGAATACCACAAAAGACTCAGATCCTTCGATGGACGGGTTCTGGATGTCGTCCATTATGGTCAAACTGCAGGTCTGTAAAAAGGAAGCAAGAGCGTTTACAAGGATTTTAAAGGTGTCCTAGACCAGGTCTGTTGTCTTAAGGGAACAGAAGTAGGATACCTTGTCTTTAGTTTAATATGTTTTTGTTGTAGGTGAGATGTCTCTGTCCTTACCTCCTCAGTTTTTCCAGGTTTGAACTCCACCTTCTTGGAGCTGGGGATGTAGTCGACCCCCGGGCTGGCTGAGGGGGGATCTGAAGGTCGGGTGGCACACCATACAGAAGTCACAGAGGACAGGTCACTGCCATGGCGCAGCACTGGTATTTCAATTGTGCCTGAATGAAATGCAGGTTTAAAAAATATGTAAAGTAGCAGAATTTTATTGGGGCATTTTATTAGGGCATAGAAATGATACAGAAATGACAGCCACAGTGTTAGGTAACCAAAGTCTGCTTTGGTCTGCAATTCTAAAGTAATTTAAGTCATGAACTAATAGTAGCAGAATACATTAACAGAGAAACTGAATTTTGCAGCTAATTTTGCTGAGCGTAATTATGAAGACTGTTCAATGCTGCATGGTTGATTCCTTTATCCAAGATTAAAGCTATAGCAGAGTACCACCAAAAGAAAAGAGAGAGACTCAGTGATTGATTGAGAGCAGAAGAGGCTTGACAGAGAGATGGAGTGGGAGGTGTATTTATAGCAGGACTCTGTTAACATAAATCTTTCTACCGAGTAATGTATGACATTGCTTTTAAGACAATAAAATTATTACAAAAGGCATCTATCAATCCTGTGTTTCCCACTTTAAAATGTGTTCTCTGTTCCAAAAGAAATTAAAAGGCTAAAATGTGACAGACTGCCATGTAACGACTAACTGTAAAAACAATATAATAGTCTACGTAAATGTTCAGGTAGTATGCTTACATTCTGTTTCATGTATAGTGTTTTGTAAATAACTTTGGAAAGGGTAGGGGGTCCACAGACATTGCACTACTGGCAAGAAACTAATGCTACATCCTTGGATATAGCTGTTATGAAATTTCTCTTTTTGGCACCTTCCTAATTTCCCCATGGACATCATTAAATTTACACATGTCTCTTAAATAGTAAAGCTAAGCTGTGACATCTGAAAAGAGAGTGTGCCATAATTTAATAAGAATTTCTCTTGGCGATAGAGAAACACTGCAAACTTCTAGGAAAATGCAGAAGGAAAAAAGAACTACTTGGTGTACAGGTGGATGTTAGAAAACAGCTTATACCAGCATCTTCACTGAAAGTAAAGGTGGCGTTCCCAAGAGAAACCGTCGAAGCATCGTTGGGTCCATCGATGACGACCTTGGCCAGCGTCACGTCCCCCATACGGGCATTATCCGAGGCGTCTGAAAGCACCAGCTCAAACTCCTCAGACAGCTCATACTCGCTGTCGTCGATGAGCTTAACGTCACAGGTGGACATGCTGATGCCGGGGCCAAAGATGACGCGGTTGTCATTGGTCATGCCGCGGCTCTTGTAGTCGGAGCCGGACTCCAGAGCGTGGAGGCTGCTGCCCTGAGCTGACTTGCCCACGGTGTAGCAGAGAGCAGACACGGTGCTGGAGGTGTCACCTGAGTGGAAATGAGGCAAGAGAGGGAATGTTGGCCATGACATCGTCAGAGTTCATACTTAAACATGATGGTATAGCTTATCTTTGTTTTGTTTGGGGGTTTTAGTCACTGCCCTCTGTGCCAAATTATAGACATGTTTGCTTGGATTTAGTTTAACTTTGGTTGGTATGTTTTGTGCTCCATGCCTTATTTAACTCTGACTGACATACAAGTATATCAGTAAAGAAAATTGCACAAACTGTGTAGCATTTTTATCTTCAAATGCCTCAAATATGAATACATCACTCAGTGAAAGCATCATATGGCCTCAATGTAGTGTCGCAGCAAGCAGATGTAGAATCTGCGAAAAGGCAAAGTCCCTTTTGGTTAAATAAAAAGGGGGAAATTAAATAGGAAGACAGTTAAAAAGGTTAACAGGGCTGCAGTTCTTCACCTTTTCTCTCGATGGGTACGTGGATGAAGCCAGTGCTCTCGTTGACGTGGTAGGTCTTTTTATCAAACTGCAGAGTTGGTTCGTCCTCTGTGTCGTTGATGTTGACGATGGCACGCGTGTTTCCGCCCAGCAGCGCATACACAGGCATGCTCAGCTCCACGTGGAAGCTTTCAGTTCCCTCAAACACCTTGTCATCGTTAATCACTATGGTGCACACTTTGGTGTCCTCACGCTCATCAAACTGTACCTGTGAATTAACAGGACACATTGTGGTACTGGTCAATACGTGCGTACTGGATGTCAAGGTTCGTTCAACCAACAGTTATGGATGATGAGCCAAAGGAAGAAGAGGCAGCTGAAGCTTTGACATTTTGTTGTTTTGTTTTTAAAATTTCCTAAACACAATGAAAACAAAACGATAAAATAAATTACATTGGTAAAGCACAGTTACCTGTCCAGCATATTCCACATAGTCCTGCTGGCCCGGACGAGATCCGACGCTGCTGGTGGAGGTGCCGCTGCCCTGCTCGGTGCGGCAGAGAACGATGGCGTACTGGTTGAGGTTACCTGTTCGTTTCACCGTCACAGCCACCGTGCCGGCCTTCTCACTCACATTGTAGCTGTGGAACCATCAGGTTATCTTACTTAAGGATGCTGGAAAGGTACATGTATGGCGAACAGTTGGTTTTGGTAAAAGCTTCACACATATTACGGACCTTTTGTGCTCAAAGCTGATGAGTGACCACTGGATGTGGAAGACGTTGTCGCTGACCACGTTTGGTTTGCTGTCTTTGACCAGGAACTTGAAGTTGTCCATGGTTTCCTGAACGTTCTTCTGATGCAGCACGTAGCGGATCAGACCCAAGTTTACATCAGCTAGAAAGGAACAGATTAATAATGAACAAACATTCTATATTTATATTATATTTCACTGATTTAGTTATTGTTTCTCTTCTTTTACAGATGATTGAGGTCACAAAGGGAATGAAAGTCTATCATATGCATCACACATTACACACAAGAACATGGAAAGTCAAAAGAATGTCACAGAACATTGCAGTAGGCATTTAGCAGAGGGAACCAGAATTAAACAATTGTCCTACAAGACAATTTGCACTGATCTTTACCCAGCATGTACCTTACTGTGCGTAAGGGGACAACCAAAAACATAATGTCCCTACAGGGATCGAATTTTAATTATACAAATCACTGTGAAGAATGAGTTTTCTGTGAAATAATGATTCCATAATTTGCAGCCTCCAGCCCTTTTCTCATCACTTGAGAGACATATAAAAAACTTGAAAATGAAGATGAAAGTCATCATTGGTTCACAATTTCTGCTCATTTATAACTTCAAGAGGAGGTTGGAGAAAAGGTACAAAAGTACTTTGTAATTGGGGGCTGCAAGCCATTAAATGGATGAGAGTCCCTGAGCTAGAGAGATGTTCAAATGACCTTCAGGAAGCTCAGAATAAACACTTGTAGTGATGAACAGAAAATATAACCAAATGGGACCACAAAGGATAAGAAAATTTAAGCACTAATATCCAGAACAGAAATATGTTGTTGAGCGCATATGGCAGAATGTGAGAGTAAATGCTGACAGCTGGAATGATGCTGACAGTTTGTACTAGTAAATCTAACCATCTATTTTCACATTTTTCCTCTCTCAGGGTAAGTGTTTATTGTAGTAATAGGATATTTGTTGTCATTAAGGAAATTATGTTTACATGTTTCAAATCTAAAATCCAAAAGTCAAAGTGACGTGTTTCGAGTTGCTCTCCAGCCTAGAGGATCAACATTTCACAAAAGCACCCTGGCACTGATCCCTGGCTGCAGCCCAGAGGTGAAGATAAGCAGGCTCGTGATGAGAACACTGCTAATTCGAAGAAAAACACTCCCACGGCTGCTGATGTGCCTTTGAAGAAAACTTTCAGTGAAGGAAAGAGTGAGTCTGGGCAGGTTGGCATGTGGGGCCAAGTTTTTTTCCTTTCCTAGCGCTTCCTTGACCTCTCAACACTCCTTCTCACTGTGAAGAAAAATGTAGTGGAGTTCCAATTCAAAACTTCCTCCTGGTGTGGTACCCATAATACTAAGAATCACCTCAGGATGAACAGGAGAGGGCAGTGAAGCCTCATGTACCTGGAGAAGGGTTCCAAAATGATTGAAGGATAAGAAAGTAAAAAAAAAATAAATCACACTGAATTTTTGCTTTTCTCTTTTGAAATACAATACACTTTTCCTTCTGCAGGCATTGAGAAATCCTTTAAAGTAAATTGTCTTAGAAGAAAAAATACTAGAGTGACGAGGAGAAGAGGGGCAACCAGTGAATCTGTATAAAAAAAAACTTGGATTTAAAAATATGTAACAACACAACCTGCTGCACCTGGTGTAAAAATGAAACATTAGGGCCAGAAAATGACATGGAACTTGTGTACCTTGTGTGAAGGTGGTGATGGGGTTTCCAGGTTTCAGCTTACTCTCCAGGAAGCCGTGCTTTGGCTCTGTGGTGATTTCGTAAACCAACTGTCCATCATCTGTGTCTGGATCCATAGTCAGCAGCTCCTTCTTGGTGATCAGGTTGGTAGCCTGATGGACACAAGCAGAAATTACTGTAAATGACCACCTTATAGTGGCAAATATACTATAACCAAATATATTATACGGCAAATGAGTTAGCAAGTGTTTTCCAAGTGTTTTTGCCAAAGTGGAAGGAAATGAAGAAATTAGTAGTTGTTTTGAATTTAAATTTGAATTTAAATTAGCATTTGATGGCAGATCTTTTTAACTTAGTATATCCCTTTTACATTCTCTTGGGTCATCATGATAAAACATCCAAGACTAAATTACCTGCAGTGCAAACATGGCACAGACTCAGGATAAATGAACAAGGTGACATTTCTACAATGACTGCCATAGAAACTAGTGGTCGCATTGTGTTGAGGTGTTCAAACCAGCAGGGGGAGCAAGTAAATTACACATTGTGAGCGCACAGTGCTAGAGCTTCTCTTTGCACTTATGTCGATCACAACAACATGTTTAATAAGTTACTGTGATACAGCCAGCCAGAGAAGAAACAGAGCTGTTTATACACAATCAAGTCATTCTTAAAATTTACATTTACTTAAGGACAAATTTCTAAGCATGCAGACCACTCTGCAACAACCTCCTGCTCATTCAAACCTTTTTATCTGTAAAATGTCCAGCGAAACCACAGTCCTCTAATTGAGACCAATGAGCAGGAAGGAAGTATTTAAAGGTTCAGTGCAATGCAACTTAACTGTGGCAATTTAAAAGGTAAATTAATTAGAAAATAAGATCTGCATCACTGGGTCCATCATTACTCCCTTTACAGCTATTAAACATCACCATGAAACTGAGCAAAAACTGTATGTATTGTATGTTTGGGGAGACATATATGAAGAGATGATCTTGTACCTTGTTTTCCATGTACTCCAGCCACTGCAGTCCCAGGTTGCTGACGATACGCGGAGTGCCATCGTCAACTGGCAGAATATCGATCTTGAACTTCTGTGGTGCAGCCGTCACTATCTGCAATCCCAAAAAAGTTAATAAAAATAGATTTTTGAAGATGGTGGATATACTTTCGAGAATAATTTAATGGACAGTCTCAAGAAAGAGGATTTAACTACTTAAGTTGTTTTAATTCCCTTTAAAACTTGTTGGACCTCGACCTGTTCATCGAAAATATCACACATTCACATCTCAATTCTCAATTACTAATAGTTTCTTTTGACCCAGGTTTTAAGATATTTGTGTCTCAGATTGCTGCAATGCAACAGTGGTGAATACAGTGTAATTTGTGGTGCTCCAAAAATTACAACAAAATAAATCAGCAGCAACATCTGGCTGCAGAAACTGTCATGGATACACCGGATAACATAGAGACTTCATTGTGCAACAGTTTCCCCTTTGAACTACTTCACACAGACAAACGTTTAGACAACCTTTTGATAAGAACGAGTCGTTAAAACAAGGAAATGGAAAAGTTCTCATGAACTGGATACAGGCTGAATGTTATAGGGGCAAAAAACAAGCACTGCCGGTTATTACTTTATTGATTTATCCCCCTTCAAGATGTGATGACAGGCTAAATCAGACAAACTACTCCAATATTACTAGTTACAGCATTATGTTGGAGGTGCAAGAGGGAATACAGAGAGAGCAGCCTGTCATCACACAGATGCTGTTAAGGCCAAGTTTGACAGGTGCCATTTGAAGGATGTGTTCATCCGAAGGGTGTTATATGAGCTCATAAATTATTTAATAACACGGCAGCTCCAGTGGGAACAAGTTCACCTAAACACCAGCAACGTTAAGGCCACAAACCGTCTTTTGAGCTGCAGACCACGTGTGACCATTGAGCCAAATGAACCCAGGCAATTGAAAGATAATAAACGCAAGCCTGGGAAGAGTGTGTGTGTGTGTGTGTGTGTGTGTGACTGGGGATATCAATACCTGCCTGCTGTCATTTACTTAATCAAGGACCATTTGTAGTGACAGGTGGCGGAGTGCAGCTGAGGGACGGCTAAATTGACATACCTATAACTACCGCCATGAAGCTGACATTAACGCACACACGTACTGAAGATCATACTTGTGAGGACCCTCTTTTAATGCATTCTAGACCAGTGGTTTCTGGTCTAGCCCAGACAACAAGCCACTGGGGAGGGCAAGATGAATCTGAGGGATTGCAAGATGATTATCAGGTAAGAAGTAAGAAATTACAAAACTTCTGCTACACTAAACTGTGTAAGTACTACTCTGCGTTGCTTTCCAGACACTTTTCTAAAATTGTTCTAATTTTCCAAAAATGTCTTCTCCTTTCAAAATGCCCTTATTTTCAAATAATGCCTCACTTATCCAAATAGCATCACTTTTCAAAAAAACACCTCACAAAGTGAGAAGTATAATAGCAGTCACACAAACTGCTGATTCACCCCTTCCGTCATTAAAAAAGGTCAGAGCAGTGACTCCACCACCCCTACATCCCGACACACACACACAACAATATCTACCATCAAATACACACACACACACACACACACACACACAGACGCACCCAACCGTGGCCTTTGCTAATTCAATCATCTAGCTGTAATAAAAATGTCAGGAAGCTGCCTCATACACACACACACACACGCCAACACAAAATCTGACTGCAAATTTTGCCTTCCAGCTGTGGTAAAAATGTCAGTGCACACACACTATAGCCTTGTGTCACTATATTCATGGGGAGCTGTCATTGAGATAATGAATTCCCCTGATCCTAACCTTAACCATCACTAAGTTTGAAATCACTAACCCTAAAACCAAGTCTTAACTCTCTCAGTACTTTTAAGGGGCTTTATGTAGTTTTACAATGAAATCACTTATCAGTTAATCACTTTTTTATTGTCTATTTGTAAACGGACTGTAACCTCACACAAAAATGAACAACATGCCTGCTTTCTCTGTTGCTTGGAACTGCCACTATTTTACGTCCTATTCATAGTTTTCAGTCACGTGACATGTGTGTTGACCTGGAGGGCAAAACAACAGACCAAGATAGCTGCTCACACCGGACTCCCTCGTAGAGACGCCGCAAAAGCTGTTAAATTTTATTTGAATCACCTTTCAACTCAAGAAAAAGATACAGTAGATATGGACACAAACTGCAAGTGTTGGTACTTTCGATCCATAAACAGCACCCACTGCCATTTTCCCGCTGTTAAAAACCACAGCCCAGGCTTGTCTCCTCATCGATTAGTGGATCCAAAAGCACAACAACCATCCAGCCTTTTGGCAACGCAAAAGTAACAAACTCAAAGTAACAGTGTATCACTTGGTCCTGGTTGGCAGGCAGCGGAAAGTAACGTCTTTTTTGCCCTCCAAGGGAGCGTTTTCTTTGGAATGTGACGTCAAGTGAAAACTATGAATATCCTGCATGTGCATGCCCCTCTCGCCTGATGAATGTGAACTGTACACACAGCAACAACACCACAGCAAACAAAATGGAGTCCGCTAACACCATAAAACAACAAGCTCCCAGCATAACACCGACTGCAACACAATCTTCCAGTGAGGACAAAAAGGAAAAAGTTTTAAGTGTTGAATCCCATAAGGCCAAACGAGAATCAGATCGATGTCGGGTGACATCTAACATGTTATCTATTGCAAAATACTATAGTTGTATGTCTTTCCACATTACTTCACCAGCTAACGTGATCCACATTAGGTTAGTTTAGGTTAACTTTATTGTCCCCAAGGGTAAATTCTGCTTGGCCACAATGCAGTGTTGCTTCATAGCATATTACTATCCTGTGTACCAGTATTGTGTCGATTTTAGCCTGCAAAAAATGATGTAACGATTTGTTTATACTAGCCTATAGTGATGCAAGGCAGGGGCAGCCAGCTACGTTATTATGGATAAGGTGGTTCAATGTCATGCTAATAAAACTATTACTGTAAAGTTGAGTGCTCCCTCATGAGTTCAAGCACGCGCAGGAGCACACGCTTGAAATGCAGTGGTTGCAATTTAAAACCTCATCGCTAGGGGCCACTGTAAACTACACACAGCCCCTTTAACCCTGTGGGTCTAGCATTTTGGTTCCAACAAAGCTGTCGGACCCTACAAGTGTAATGGGCTCCCTGTTTTGGACCCCACAAATATGGTAAAACAAGCCCACACAGGTGCACGTTTTTACCTCCTTGCTGCCCTCTTCCACCATGAACAGCAGGTTGGTGCCATCAGCCACAGTGAAGGTGAAGCGGTCTTTGAGCGAGTTGGAGCCGTCGTGGTTGTAGCTGATGCGGTTCTGGTAGATGTCATCCATGGTGAAACTGCTGGTCTGCCGGTAATGTTGGCCATTGCCCGTGCGCTCTATGGTGCCGTGACGTGGAGCCTGGACGACAGTGAAGACAATGGACTCCGCCTGGACAACGTTGTGTTTTAGCAGAACAAAATGGAGGGAGAGGAATGGAGGAGAGGAGACAGTTTGAATGAGTGTTGAGTATGTTATGTGTGGTGTCAGTTTGTTAGTAAGAATCAGTGAAACAGTGAGGGTTTATTTTTAAAATTTTTCATCATTATTATTTTGCAACTTCAACAATCATACTGTGGGAAATCTTTTCTAGAAGAACAGGCAATTCTTATTTTGCTTTGTTAGCACATATAATTAGAAGTTAGTACATATACGTATACCACATAACATTTAGTGGCTTTTAAAAGACATCTTGTGAAATAAAGAGAAAATCTGTAATTGCAGTAGATGTAGGCAAGGTTGTTCAGAGAAAGTAGATGCAGGAAGACAGGAAATTGCAATAATCACAAAATAACTCCTGGAGTGCACCAAAGATGGCAGATTGATGGGATTAACAGGGTTTTTTCCTTTAAGCAACAGGAAATAGTCTTTGAAATGTTGTTGCCAGAGAAAATAAAGCTGTAGAGAACAGCCGTCTTTCTAAACAACAGAGGCCAGCTTACAAAGCTTAGTTTTGCCAGCTTAGCTGCTGATATCCAACTATTATTTAGAGGTCCTGCTCCTTTCTAAACTGATTAAAAAGAGAAATAAATAATGAAGGTTGCCGAAGCATTTCAGGGATTTGTGAAGCCAGTGTCCTACTTCAGTGTCTGCATCTGTGGCTTTCAGCTCAAATTCGGTGATGGTCTTCCTCACTCCTTCCTGGACCCTCATACCAGGAACCTGGAGCAGAGGCAGGGAGTCGTCCACTGGCTTGATGGTAATGTAGAACGTCTGGGCAACCTGGACACGACATACACAGGAAAATATAAATCCATTCTGAAGCAATGTAAATGTAACTCCAAATAGTCACCACTAGAAGTATTTTTTGCTTCATGTCATTTTCACTAAATTTCTTTCCATCTCTCTAAGGCAACACTGCTCATTTATTCACTGGGAAATATTACTTTAGTGTTAAACAATATTGACATGCTCAAATACACCATATGTAAAGAGATATGTAATATGTGAATATTGTACTGAAACAGAGTAACATACATTGATTTATGGGGTTTCTTCACATCCAGTATGGGCAGGAAGAACGATAACAATGACTAATAATAACTATTAAATATACGTGTAATAGCAAACTTGACAAAATGTGAACCTATCCTTGAAGCTCATTGGAGTATCTAAAGAGACACTTAGTCAAAGCAGAATACAGGGCAGTTTTTTTCTTAGCTTGCGAAAATGTTTTGGACATTTTTTTCCAATGACTCAGAGCAATGATGATGGTAATGGTGCTGAACAGATAAAATAAAATTTGCCACTTACAGTATAAGTTTCAGTCAAGTGGAAAACTATATAATGCAGTCAATTTCTATGCTGTCATCTAGGGTGGAAATTTTACAAATGGGACAACACGCCTGATGGAAACTTTAAAACATAACCCAAATAGCACAAGCTGCAGTTACTACAGAAACAGTGTGCTGCTATACCATTGAGTTAATACCATCTCATGACACACAGTGAGTAAAATATTTAGTATCACTATAAAATGCAATATAAAACTTAGTTTTAATGCAAAACATACTCTCCATCTTGAGAGAGGGGGGTTAACAAAAGTAAAAGCACTAAACCACTTCACACACAGTAACCACTACAATGGCCACAAAATCCTTCCACACTGTAGTCAGCCAGGCATGAAGGCCAAATGACCTTTCTCGCATGTTTACTCAAGTCCTTGTGGTCCTCATTAGTCTGGATTAGCAAGGCAGATTTATGCATGAGGGGAACTGGGGGTGTGGGGAGTTGGAAGGGTTAGAGAGAAACTTCCACACCACTCAAAAGGCTTGTTAGATTTGACATGTATATATATTTATATTTATGTAAATATATAAATATATTTCATAAACATTTTTATGCGTTATATTGAAAGGTAATTACTGTGCTATGGGTCAGAAAATCTTTACTGCCCCTTTTAATAAAAGGCTTGGTGCAAGATATTCAGGCTAAATGCCAATGACAAAGCAGTCTGAAGGGCTTTTTATGTGGGGGACAAACACTGCCTGCCTTTAATTCTTTATCATGAGGACTGAGAACACAGGCGTGCCAAATCGGGTTTGTTATTATTAAAAAGTGCTCAAGCTCCACGCTCATGCCCGTCTGCCTGTTTGAAGAGAGTTGTCTTATCCTAAACTTCTTTCCATCCTGTAGACATGGCTAAGAGGGATTTCTGTTACAGCCTACCAATTGTCCTACAGACCTGAAAACCAGCCCTCTTTAACATAGTCTTGAAATAATACATTTCAAATATTTCCACCCAAACACAAATTAGCTATTGAGACCAGTTACTCCTGAGGAAAAAGAGCATTCCTTCTACAAAAATATAATGTTTTTGGGATGATTTTTTTGGAACTAGCATCTAGCAGGTAGGTGTGCATGTGTGCATGGTGGGGGTCTCTTTGATATATGTTTCTAGATGTTCAAAACAAAGAATCCACTATATTAAATATGTCCAAATCTTTGAAGGGTTGTAGGTGCTAATGAACTCTAGTAGATGTGTTCCCAAGGAACCTCACTGGATCCCCTACCTACCACTCGTGCCTCAAGAGGCGATAGTCAGAAAGTAGAACTCAGGTATCCTCCTGTGTTTCAGCTTGGAGATGTGCAAGTGAGCTTGCTCGCCCAGACTCCATCAGCTACAAGGACTGCTAAGTTAGCAGCAGTGACCTGATATGTGATATGCATGCCCTATTTTGTATGTAGTATGAATTGACAGGTGGAGAATAGTCTCAATTTTACACATTATAGCTTAAAATATGGATGATCACTGTGTGGAAACATGAACCCAAGCACTGCTGTGGCAAACTGATCAGCAGTGAATAATCTAAGTAACAGACTTCTGAATACTGAATATTATAGTTAGA